>NW_010367100.1:159990-423827 GCF_000414095.1 Morus notabilis | reverse complement strand
AAGCATAGTGGGGGTTACTCATTGTGTCAATCTTATTATATTGAGAAGGTGCTTCTTAAATTCAATCATTTGAAGTTTAAAGAAGCAAATACCCCATATGATTCTAGTGTTAAATTACTAGAGAATGCAGGCAGAGCAGTGGCACAGCTTGATTATGCTAGTGCGATCGGTAGCTTAATGTATGCTATGCATTGTACAAGACCCGACATAGCATTTACGGTTTGCAAAATATCTAGGTTCATGAGTAACCCGGGTATCGAACATTGGAATGCAATTGGAAGAGTACTTGGTTATCTTAAAAGAACCATTAACTTGGGTTTGTCATATAATGACTATCCGACCGTACTTGAAGGGTACTCGGATGCAAGTTGGATAACAAGTGCAAGTGATAATAAATCTACATCTGGGTGGATTTTTACAATTGCAGGAGGAGCCGTCTCTTGGGCTTCTAAGAAACAAACGTGCATAACTCACTCAACGATAGAGAGTGAGTTTATAGCACTTGCCGCTGCAGGCAAAGAAGCGGAATGACTTAGAAATCTATTGTTTGATATTGAGTTGTGGCCACAACCGATGCCATCCATTTCTTTGTACTGCGATAGTGAAGTTACTTTGTCTAGAGCTTATAACAAAGTTTATAATGGAAAATTTAGACATATTAGCTTGAGACATGAATATGTTAAACAATTAATAACGGATGGTGTTATTAATATTGTTTATGTTAGGAGAAACAAGAACCTAGCGGATCCTTTGACAAAAGGTCTTTCAAGAGACTTAATCAAAGAAACATCTAGTGGAATGGGACTGAAACCTTTCTTTGAAAGAGTCACCAATGATGGTAACCCAACTATGTAATAGTTGTACTGTTATTCCATAGTTAAATGGGTAAGAACAAATTATTGTTATGTGACCAGGTTAGCGCCGAACTTTAATTAGTCCTTTCCAAGATATCGGTGCAAAAATAACTACGTAGTTGAGGTTGAGTTTATACTCTTAATGGAGTTCGAGTTTCATAGTAGCTAGAGATATAATTCGAATCTTCACCTAAGTGAACATAAGGAATGGTGTCGTTCATAACAAGACCTTGGTTTAGTCTTGTAAATGTTCATGAATCCAAGATAGAGCACAAGGCCGGAATAGTGCTAAACGATTGGAACAATTTTTAAATCTAGGATAACACATGTGATATATTTTCGGTATTTGCTTAAGAGACAAAGTTTAATGCAAAGCACACTATTGTCTTGTGAATACTTTAAAATATAGTCACTAAGTGAAGATTAAAATCGAAAGATACTTTCATGTATGTATGTGTTTATCGTTGTTAATTCTGAAGAAATATTACAATCTAGTGGGGGATTGTTAAAGAGATTGTAATATATCTCTCAGTTTCGATATCACAAAAAATTGACCTAAAACACATTCGGGAAGAACAGGCGCGCATAAGCGCGCGCTGCAGCGCGCCTCTTGGGCGCTGCAGCTTGCACAAAACAGACCTCTCGGGTTTGTTTTGCAAAGCCCGAGCGCTGCAGCGTGAATGTCATCCGCTGCAGCGCAAATTGCTACCGGAAAACGTGTTTTCGTGTGTTTTAGTAATCTGAAAAGGTCTTAAACCATTGCATCCATTTGTGATATGTTTTCTCACATATCTGAGTACTTATTAACAATAGAAATAACTATTATTATAAGTGCATTAGCATATAAAAGATAACCTTCAAATTGGAAAATGTATCTTTATGTGAAATGTTTTAACGTTTAAAGAGGATGGATGCATCTCTATCTTTAATTAATGCATTCAGAAAATACATATATTATTATTGTTCTGAAACTCAATATTTTTACTGGATATTGTGTTCAAGGGTTTGTTGTATCTTTGGGGTAATTTGTCATTAAAACTCATAAGCAAACTTTGAGAAGTGAGGGCAAATAAAGCCTTAAAGAAAAGTATTTCTATACGCCTCAAACCCTCTTCTTGCTTTCTATATTCTTTTCAACCTCTCAAATCCGAATTTTTCTTACATAAGTAAAGACCCCTACATACATATCTCTCGTCTTATTTTTGAAACTACTCGGTTTGTGGAAGCAAAACGTACAAAAAGCAACATGCAATGTTACTTCTAATCTTCGAGCTCAATGATCTTCACAACTGATGCATCACCAACTTTCTGGCAAACAACGACACGATCATGTGACTTGATTAAACCGGAGGCCTTGCCATGATCCAGAGCAACCTTTAGAATGGACTCGTTCGTCTCATTCCTAGACTCGGCCTGCAAATACAAGCATATTGTAGTTTAGTGTTAATTCCTGTAAGTAAATCAAGGAAAAGCTCAGGGAATGACAAATGAGGGTACATATTCTGCACCTTACAGGCCCCGCAGAAGCTTATATATATATATATATATATATATATATATACACACACACACACACACGTGACTAAGATGTACTTGCATCTATGATATACCAAATTGAAAAGTTTATGATGGTGTGATATCGTGTTTATCTGAGCAGTGCTCTGTTAATATTTTACGGTTTGTTCTTTTGCCCCAATTTGAGTTTTAACTCAAGTTAATGTTCTTTTACAAAATTGAGTTTGAGTTTGAACTTGAGTTTGAAACTAAAATCTGAGTTTAAGCCCCCTTTCAACTTGAGTTCCTAAACTCAAACTCAAGTTAAATAAACATTATTTCTTCTATATTTAAAAATGTCATAACTTTTTTGTTTCAATTCCGATTGAGAGAGTTTTTTCCTATGCATTCACAACGAAGAGACGAACAAAACCCCATCTATATACCCTATTAAAATTTTTCATCATTTTTTTAGGCTCTTTACACGGGATTCACTTGACGAGATAACTGTTTGTTTCCTCTTAAAAGAAGATTGAAACAAGTTCCTCACTTGTATCACTATGAAATAACTTGTGTCAAGCTAACCATTTACCAAATGCATAATGCAACTAGAAATATCTCAAAGTACAATGAATTAGATCTTACAGGATGTCGAGGATCTGCAAGCATGGGGAAAAGGCTCCTGACTATAAGTGATTGCCTCGCCTGCCAAAAATTCATCAAAATAAGCGAAGAGCAATAATATTAATAATCTTTCATTCTTGTATTGGACAATGACGCAATGCAACCCATTTAACACAACAAGAAGATAATAGTTAAAATTCTATTTTCCTTCCCAGATATAAATCTCGGTAACCACCAGCACCGTCCCCAATTGTTTTTCCAAATCTCAAGGCAAATCAAAATGAATAATATTGCAAACATGAACGTCTTCTCTTTAATGGTTAAAGTTTCTAGGGGGCCATTAACTTAAATATTAATGCTACAACTAAGTGGGGTATGAGAGATTTGGCCAGACTTTCCTCCAAAATTTTTGCAGGCACTGGCTACTTTTGAACGTCAAAACCATATGCAAAGGTTAATTATCCCGGAATTTTTCTCTCAAACCCATAAACCTGCAAGGTTAATCTATCCACTCCCCTTCTTTTGCAGCTAAATTGGATCAGTAAACTTTGCTTCTGTACAAGATAGTTAATTTTGCAGGATATTTAGCACTCCACATTTCTACCAAAACCAAAACCAGGCAAAATAAACCTCTAAAGGAACAACAACAAACCTCAAAAGCGCCAGTGAAAGTCCATCGAAGTTGGTTTGTCTTTAGCCGGGGGATAACAACAGAAATTACAGGCATTGTTGGCCTGTACTTTGCAATCAACCTACAACAATACAAAAACAAAAGAAGGAATATAATCTTAGCAAATATCTAAACAATAATTTAAAAGGAAAAAAAAAAAAGAAAAATCTAAACAATATGGATGAAAATTTCAAGATATCTGGTGACATTACAAGCCATCAAATGAACTATTAAACTAAAGCCCAATGTAAGTCAAACTCTAAGGACACCTTACTTAAAAACATATGCAACTATATAATTGTGCATACAGAGAACAAGAAGAAGAGAAAGAACCTTGCGGCTCTTCCAGATGAAGTGAAGCAAATAATTACAGAGGCCTTGACCATAATTGCTGCACGTACCTACAATGCAAGAAACACAATTATAAACACAGAATAAGAAGTCATCTTATATATATATATATATATATATATATATTTCTTCCCCCGCCCCCCCCGGGAAAAAAGAAAAGTAAAGGGAGAAAGAAAGAAGAATAAGTCGTCCTTTGCAAGATACACCAGCTAACCTATGCTCTTTCAGGCCAATATTATAAATCTTGAGAACAACTAGAAACAAAGTTTAAAAGGAAAATAGAAGCGTACTGCTGAGGATGCAATAGATTCCAAATGGGTCATTGGTTCACCAACATATTTCGCAGTCTTCTTGAAATAAAGATCTTGATTGAAAACCTTCTCCGCCTACAGACAGCATTCAGATGAGCATCCATAGACAGAATGCAAGGTTAGGGAACGGCTGGATTGGGATAGAAAAAGAAAACATCATAAACAATGGAACAAATTATGGTCAACAGACATTCCAGGTAACATAAGCTTAAATATGCAAGTACGAAAATGAGAGAGAGAAGAAAAATGTATTGGTTGTTTCTCGGTTAACAGCATGTGCTTGTATGATCAACTACATGCAACCAGCAAGATGATTAAAACTTAAAGTAGTATGTACACAGAAATATCAAATTCTGTAATATGAAATTTTTAGTATTGAACAGATCCAGAAGTTACTGAATGACATGTTAAAAGGAAAAAGATGAAAAGTCACAATAGCAAGAAGGAAAAAGCAATATTCCAACGTGAAAGGACACAGACAGCATCAAGGTATGACAATTGTTTTTTTTTTTTTTTGGAAACTAAGCAGAAAATTAGACTGCATGGCGACCTTTTTCTTTCTTTTGAATAATTTCAAAGGGATCTTACTATTTAAGGAAATTGCTTTAAAATTAGTCATAGATGGAATAATCTATATCTTAGAATTGCAGGCATTTGGGGATGTCTAACTTTTCACTGACATACACAATGAAGTCCAAACATTAGGCAGTTCGCCTAAAAGATTGTGACATAAACCTTTCTGGAGAAATTATATCTATATGATTAAACGGTAGTCTGAACCACAAGAAAGGAGAAAATAGGAATGTTTCTCTACAAGAACCTTTTACCTCAGCACAAATCTTTCCAACGGTGGAAATGGTCTCAACAGGGTATAGTCCCCGTAGAGTCTCTGCACCTAGAAGAATTGCATCACTTCCTGAAACAAGAGTAAGGATAAAACTATTATATGACAATTGAGATTGGCATTTGATATTCAATATTAGTAACAACTTTTTGCTCCAGCCTCATCAACATATATATTCTTAACGGTACTAAACACAGGAGAAAAAAAATCTGTTATCCAGGAGGCAATCAAACTATGATATACATCACAAAGCAAAGAGAAACATTCATGTCTGAAGACTAGATTACCATCCAATACTGCATTGGCAACGTCAGTGGCTTCAGCACGAGTGGGCCTCAGATTTTCGGTCATACTGTCCACAACACGAGTCACCACTGCTGGCTTTCCAGCCATATTGCACTTGTAGACAGCAGCCTTTTGGAATAAAAACACCTGCAATAATAACAAGATAATTTTTGGTACTTTCAAGCAAGATTTTACAAAGAAATGTCTAACTAAACTGAAAATCCACATTGGGGAAATGAGCATAAACGAACATGTGAGATTTCTAATAATTTACTGTAAATATATCATATATATTATTCAGGACCAGAGTGAAACTGAGAAACCAATCTATTGATCTATGAAACCTTTTCTTTTCTAATAAAAATTGTTCATATTCATATCAAGTATGGTAAATGTGTGCATGACATCATACATCCCATCCGTGCAGGTACCACTTGTACTATTCACTTAAGCCATGAAAATAATACTTGCAATCTTGAAATAACTCTATCTGATTGTGAAGTAATGCAGCAGGTTATTCATCATCATACAGTGATATAATGACTTAAGAAAATCGTGTCCAACACAATGTTTGTTGTTTCTAAGATATAAAAGCATTCAATTTGAAGGTATAAAAAGCTGACCTTCTCCGGTGGCAGATCTATTCCCAAATTTCCACGAGAGAGAATGATCCCATCTGCTTCTTGCAGAATCTCGTCAAAATGAGTTAATCCCTAGAAAAGTAAATGAGAAAAGTAATTTTTATTTTTTAGAATCACGTGCGGAAAATTTATGATTTCATAATGGAAAAGAAATGATGAGTCATATTTGTATACATCATGCCTTCAACCATTTCTTACCACCTAGATTACATGGAACCTACACCCCCATTTTTGCACGTTCGTGAGAATTAAATGTCTCTCCAATTCACGGAAAAGCTTTGGAAATAGAAAAATGCAACACTTAACGCACATATCAAGTCTATGCAATACGTCCAGTATCACCACTTCAGTTGACAGAGACAGGGCCCACATATGGCACTCATGTGGGGCCACTGTACCTAGGTTGTAAGGTAACTCTAACAGAAAGAAAATGAGAAATAGGAATAGAATACTTTTAAATGAAACTCACCTCCGTGTTTTCAATCTTTGCGAAAATTTGAGTTTGGGTGAGGTCACCTAACTTGGAAATAAACTCACGAGCCTATAAAACAGACAGAACAGCCACTAATTAAAGTGAGAAGAACAACTGGATGCATTGAAAGCTGAAACTAACTACAGACTGAAGGAAGTAGGGAATGGAGATGAAAAGAAGTTGGGTCTCATTTGGTTCACGCGCTTCAAACCATGATTCTGATTCTAATTCTGCTACAGTACTTTTCTCTCACAAAAAATAAGAATAAAAAAAGTTCCTGCCAACGGGTTCTCTCACAAAATTTGAATTTAAAATCAAAATCACTGACTTAAACATGTGAAGCAAACAAGCCAATATCTTTTTTTTTAATGGATTATACACTACTTGAAAGAAGAAAAAAACGACCAAGTAGGAACTCTCCTCACTTGACGAACATCTTCAGCATGCCGCGTATATGACAATGACAGGAAGTCTATATTGTTATGAACACCCCATGTGCTTATGACCTGAAAATTGCCATCGCAAAAGTGAAATTGAGAGGAATTCAAACGTCATTTGTGCATTAAAAAATAAAAATAAAAAGACACGCCAGAGTGAAAACGTTTAGGGAATAGGTTCTCCCTAATCATTTTTCTTGCATTCGCAGGTGTATAATGCAAACACCAACTCTTCAAAAAAAAAAAAAAAGTTCCTTGCTTTCTTGTAACATTTTGCATCTGGATTTTTGTGCCAGATTTTTTATAGGAAAACAAACCTACCTTCTTATCATTATCCGTGAGTGTTGGAAGATCAATACGGATTTGAGAAACATGCAAAGTAAACAATGATCCAGCCAAGGTAGCAGAGTTCTTTATCAAACAAACCACATCTTCACCATGCACCTCAGTTACCTGCATCAGAGAAGAGAAACTCAAAAATTGGATGCAAGTGTTTTTATTCCAATTTCTCTCATATACTCTCTAAAGCAAATGGAAGGAAAGGAAAAGGAGTAAGGAGGCAATCCCTTGGCCTAACCTTCAACGGAAGTTCATTATCCAATAAAATAAATAAATAAATAAATCTACAGAAGTTGAAGGTACAGAATAATCAAAGCAATTTTTAGGCCAAAAAGGCAATCCATAGGCAACATAATGATCTAACTTACTAGAGGTTCTTATTATGCTCCTAGGAAAAAGAGGCCACAAGAGTATGAATCACATTTGATACTTGCTTTAGGCTCGGCAAGGTCTACTCCAATCACTCAACTTTGCATCATTGATCCGAAATATGATATTGGCATCACTCTTTTGTATAATTGAGTTCCTAAATATGAGTCTTTACAAGCTTACTAAAAATTGAAAGGCAAGTGATGAATCTAGATATTCTTACCTCATTCTAGACCAGCAAATAAAGAACATACATATCATATGGGAAGTAGTTGATTTCTATGCCTTACTTTTGTATGGAGTTAAAAAACAATCACCAACTTAATAATTGAACTCTCTTTTCCATAATTTCCTTACCTCCAACCACACTGATGTGGTTTCACTCCCTGTAAAAAGGTATTGCCCAATGAAAATAGCGTCCCCCTTTTTCACTGCCTGAAACGATAAATTCCAATGCGAATCACGTCAGTAGTTCAAACAAACATGTAGCTTCACTTGGACATAAAATGAATTTAGAGAGAGAGAGAGAACTGAGAATCAACTAAATAAAGTAGACAGATTCCATCCCTGAAGGATAGATAATTACAAAATAGGGTAGCTAGTTCAAAAATTTTCCATCTGTATTACAGCACCGTAGACAAGTAAAAGAAACAGAAATGTTAAAGGCCGACACTAAAATAAAATTATAAAGCCTTGAAACTATATTCATATATATTCTTCATTCTTCATCAAGAAATTATGTTAACTCAGCAGAATAATAGAAGCGATTAATCCATCCAACATATTTGAACTCAATGGAGACTCTAAATAAATGAAAGTACATAAAACGGATAAAAGTAAATTAATATGAGACCCACATCAAAATAGTTATAAACTATTCTCGGTGATGGAACAAAATGGTGGAAGCACGATATGTGACGAGCATATGTACTTAAACAGGACACCAGAACTTCAACATGAAAAAAATTTTTTTTATGAACCTCAAGACCAAGTAGCTACTAGGGCAAACCACATCCTGACTTAACTAATTTCCTAAGTGTGAAAGTTTCCTTCATGGCACCCCTACATATCCTGACAGCGATTGGGGTCAGGCTTAGCATTTTTCTTTCCTTCATAGTCTATGGGATAAGAATGGAGCTATAATTGTGTGGAACATGTCCTACATAATGACTCAAAAGATGTCCAGAACAAGAAATTAAAGAGTAAAATCACACAAACCCAACCTTCGCAAGCCCTGTAAAATTAATGGGTAAAAGATTTGAGGTGGCCTCTTTTTCTTGATCTGGTGTAAGGATAACCAAACTGTCCGCCTGAAGTGAAATGGGATTATCAGTTTTATTAACTACCTGCAACTCCGGGCCCACTGTGTCTAGCATAACCTGAAAAACCAGATTAATGTAAAAAACAAAAGATCAGATGTGGGTGCATATTTTGGTGACTTTGAAAGACATGATATTCAGAAAGTAAGCAACAACAACCAAAAAAAAAAAAAAGACAGAGAGAGAGAAAGAAAGAAAGAAAACCCTATGCCCAAAAGTAATTGACCAATTACTTACATACTTAAACACACGGAAAGAGGAAAAAGGATAAAATGAGTATAAGAGGAAATCACAGCATATAAACAACAGTCTTACTGCACAAAGCTTCTTGGTACTCTTGATTGCCGTCTTCAAGTTGTCCAATGTCTCTTGGTGGTATTCATTATCGCCCCATGAAAAATCAATCCTTGCCACTAACATTTAGAGAAAAATAAGGGAGCAGAAAGACAGAAAAAATAACAATTAAGAACCAGTGAAACAATTAAGAACTAGTGTACTCAAAGACAGAAAGCTTCTCAGATTCAATTCTGCCAAAGATAGTAATCTGAGCACAACGAAAGTATTGAAATAACAAGCTAGAAATCATTATCATAGTTTGTTCAGTTCCAGAGAACATGAAAACCAAAACAAATATTGTGGAGTACCTTGCTTTTTATTTGGATACTACACAACAGGAAAGTATATAAACTTCTTCTCAACAGCCTATATATAGTTAAAAAAGCAAGGAAAAAAATTATCTGTATATCTTGAACCCGCATAACGGCATGAGAGTCGAGCACATGACAGCAAAAAATACACACACACACACACACATATATAAATATATTTTATTGCCGTTTTACTAAACTCTCATGGAGAAGGAATGAGTGAACTACAATGACTGACAAAAATAGAGAATATCGGGTGCTTAATACCAGACAATCCTGCCTTAAGGCAATCGGAAATGATCTCGACAGACCGCGATTTCGAACCGAGTGTGCCAACTATCTTCGTCATTGCAGGATATACTGTCTGCAGAATCAATCCAGTTAACGCAAGAGATTATCAGCCGTGAATTCAAACTCCTATACAAAATTTGTTAACTGCGAGAGAAAAAAAAAAGCTAGAAAATCTAATAGCCATGTTCTGTTGCAAGGAAATTTGAAAATGAAAAAGAAAAAACAAATAACGGAAAATAACAAATTCTAACCTGTATTGGTTCATTTGGACCAAAAATTTTAACAAAAAGCACAATTCTTGCCAGTAAAATGAAAAGGGACTGAAATTATCAAATTTTCACCGGAAGAAAAATCATATCAACTCAACATTATTCCACAATCCAAACATTTTCTCTTCAAATCCCCTCCCTTTTCCCGCGTTTTTTTCCCACCAACCAACCACCGCAAATCTCAGAAACCAAAGCAAGATCGCGAAATCAAAAAGAGGAGGTACATAACAGTAAAAAAAAAAAAAATGATTGTCCAGAAACAAACTTAAATCGAAGTGCGAGAAAGAGAGAGTGAAAGGAACTAACGCGCTTAGAAGGCTCCAAAATGGAAGCCATGCGTATAGGCTCCTCGAGAAGCAAGTGATTCCCGTGCATTTTTTCCAAGACAAACTAAGAGATTCACAGAGATCCGATTCAGGAATCGCGTAGGATTTTCTCAGCTCTTCTTCTCTTATTGGGTCTTTCTTGTCAAGTATTTGGTAGACTGAAAAGAGACAGGTTTCCACTGGATCTAAATAAGAAAGAGAGAGAGAGAGAGAGAGAGAAATAGTGAAGTGAATTGTCCGTACACGCGTCAAATGGAAGAGAAGGCAATGCACAGGAAAACCACTCCTAATTCGGTGGGAAGGAGATGCTTACAGTTACAGTTGCAGACAGTAACCGCTTTCTGTGTCGGTCACTCTGTGCTTTTGATGACTAAAGTCAATATGACCACTCCGCAAACTAACGTCTGCTTACTTTAGGAATCGGACATGGTGGGCTTACCTTTTTTTTTTTTTTTTTTTTTTTTGAGCAATACGGTGGGCACACCTTTTTCTTTTGAGAAAATTGGTAAACTCATGATACATCGTTCTGATAAATTTTGACAAAAGAGACCGGAAGAAAATAGAAAATAAGGATTTAGATCTTTTTTTTTATAACAAAAAAATTTTCACGTGTATTTTATGTGTTAAAAAATAGACTCTATTTTAATTTATGTGTACATTTTAATTTATGTGTATATAGATTGTTTAAAAAATATTTTCCTCTCTCAAAACTGAACAAACTCTTCCCTCTTCTCTCTTACCGACCGATCCTTTCATTTTTTCTTTCTTTTCCCTTTTCTTTTCTTTCTTTTCTTTTTTTTTCTTTTTCCTTCCTCGTGGCTGCCTAGACCCCCTTTCCTTTCTCTCCTCTAGTTCTCACGGCATCTCTCTCTTCTTTTTGTCCTTCGACGCCGGCCACTTATGGTATCTCTGTCTCCCGCCGGGCCACTTCCCCTCCGGGATCTCTGTCTCCCGCCGGCCCACTTCCCCTCTGGGATCTCTGTCTCCCGCCGGCCTTCTTTCTCCGGCCATTTTTCTCTCTCTCTCCCTCGCCGACCGGTCCCTCCCAAACACCGACCGACCACCCCAACGCCGACCGGCCTTCCCCAAACGTCGACCGACCCTCACGAACGCCGACCGACCACCCCGAACGTCGACCGACCCTCCAGAACTCCGACCCGACCCTCTCAAACGCCGACCCCGTAAGTTGATATAAAATGTTGGTTTGCTTGTTGTAAAATGTATACAAATTGTTGTTTTGCTTGTAAAATGTATTCAACAGGTTATTTAAGTACAATGGTTATTCAACCAGTTCAAACTTACTGCAGTAATATCTGCAGCAACAGAGTTTTGGAATGCAACCCTTCGGGGTGCAATGCAAGCGCTGCAGCGCTCAAAACGAGGTTATTTTGACGTTGCAATGTTTTCATTATTGGCATTGCAATGTTTTTACACTTATTATATTCAACAGGTTATTTTGGCTTTGGAGAAACTTATAATTATGGGGAAATGCTTCCTAAATTTTTAGACCATGATGTTTTTTTTTTTTGAAAGCTTCGAACCAGTCCCGAAGATTGGAGAAACATTTGATTTATAAAAGAGAAAAAAAATTGGTAAAAAATGGAAATACCAAGAACATACCAAAACAGACCAAGAACCGACCGAACAGACCAAGAACCGATCGACCATACTAATAACCGACCGAACAAACCAAGAACATGCTAAAAACCAACTGACCAGACCAAGAACAGACCAATAGCCAACCGAACAGACTAAGAACATACCAAGAACCGACCGACCAAACCAAGAACAGACCATTAACCGACTGAACAGACCAAGAATCGACCGACCAGACCATTAACCGACCGAACAGACCAAGAACCGACCAAAAACAGACCAAGAACCAACCAACCAGACCAAGAACAAACCAAGAACAACCTCTAATAAAACATTAAAAAATACATTTTTACATATTTTTTGATTTTTTAGGTATTAATAACCATTGTAATTTATAAACATTAGAGAAACATTTAATTTATAAAAGAGAAAAAAATTGGTTAAAAATGAAAAACAAAGAACTGACCAAAAACATACCACGAACCGACCACACTTGACCAAGAATAGACAATGATGTTTTTTTTTTTTTTTAAAGCTTCGAACTAGTCCCGAAGATTGGAGAAACATTTAATTTATAAAAGAGAAAAAAAATTAGTAAAAATGAAAAAACCAAGAATAGACCAAGAACCGACCATTAACCGACCGAACAGACCAAGAACCAACCGACCAGACCAAGAACAAACCAAGAATCGACCGACCAGACCAATAACAGACTAAGAACATACCAAGAACAGACTCTAATAAAACATTAAAAAAATACATTTTTACATATTTTTTTATTTTTTGAGTATTAATACATGACTTTATCAATATATTAATGAAATAATATAATAAATTTATAAAAAAAGTATTTAATTAAACGTGACACGTAAGAAGTAAAAACATAATTCTACATATTATGCAAGACCATCGTGTATAAAATAAAGTTATGTTGTGTTGTGATAGATATAATTATATAATTTTGTAAAAATTAATAATTATTCAATTCAATATCAGTGAAATACCTCAATGTCATAAATCAATGATCTAAAATTTATATATTGATTTGAATTGATTGTTCATGGTCTGTTCTTGGTTTTTTCATTTTTTATCAATTTTTTTTCTTTTATAAATTAAATGTTTTTTCAATCTTCGGGACTAGTTCGAAGCTTTCCAAAAAAAAAAAACGTCATTGTCTATTCTTGGTCAAGTGTGGTCGGTTCGTGGTATGTTCTTGGTCTGTTATTTATTTTTTTATTTTAACCAATTTTTTTTGTTCTCTTTGATAAATTAAATGTTTCTCTAATCTTTATAAATTCCAATGGTTATTAATAATCATAAAATCAAAAAATATGTAAAACTGTATTTTTTTAATGTTTCATTTAAAATGACTAAGAACAGACTGTGCAATAAGAACAGACTAAAAACTAATCGTGCATTAAGAACAGACCAAGAACAGACTAAGAACCGACCGTACAATAAGAACATACCACGAACTGACTATGTAATAAGAACAGACCACGAACAGACCACGAACTGACCATATAATGAGAATAGACCACGAACCGACCATGTATAAGAACATACCAAAAACAGACTACGAACTGACCATGTATAAGAACAGACCAAGAACATACTAAAAATAGACCAAGAACAAACCTTTTTTTTCTAAACCCAACAGATTTTAATCATATCAGACAATGTAAACTGGTCTTTTACCATGTAAAATTACTATTTTAATAGATTTTAAACATTTTTAACTACATTCTCATCTTAAAAACATATGGACAACAACGAAAAACACCATGAGAGATATAGAAAAAGAAAGGCTTAGTAGCTCTTCTTCAAACTTCGTTTTGGACGAGAAAAAAACGCTGAATGGGCAAGATAATAATGTTAATGAGGTTGTGCGACGACGAGGACTTGAGAAGAAGAGAGAAGAAATGGAAGGCGGCTGGGAGAAGAAAATGGCGCGAAATGGAAGAGGATGAGGAGAAAGAAACCCGTAAAAATATAATTGATGACGTGGAATAGCTCATGTGGAAGTTAGTCTATTTACCTAATTTATTTTTTTGTGGTTTATTTACTTAAAAACACTTTTTACTTAGTCCATTTATCCAAACAGCCCCATCGTTCTAAGATTGATATATTTTAGGCCAATTTGAATTGAGATATAATTTTATTTAAAAATTTTTAATTATAATAAAAAAGTTATATGTAACTTTTTATGAGAACTTTTAATTGTAGTAAAATTAAAATTGAAAACTCAAATATGTGAAATAAATGAGGTCTTAATTTAAAGATTTAGGCATCGTTCATTTCATTGACTTGAGTTTAGAATTCGAGTTTTACTATAGGAAAAAACTTTTAAAAATAGTCACATCTAACTTTTTTACTACAGTAAAAAGCTCTCACATAAAGTCACATCTCAACTCGATTCATCGAACTAAACGGGTCATTTACCTTCTTTTTCGTTCATTTTTTCTGTTTTTTTTTTTTATAGATACTATAAGAAACAATTGTATTTAAACTGTTCATAAGATTGTTGAATTTAAGAGTGGTGAAGTTTAAAATTTACAATTCAAATTGGTCCCAATTATAAAATTGTTGTAATGAGCTCTATTTTAAATGAAGGTTATTTTCAATTAATAAAGGGAAAAACACGTTCGATAAAAAATTCTAACATTTCAATTCAAATCGTAATACAAAATTTTCAACTTTTCGACTCTAAATCCCTCAAATTTAACGAAAAAACATGGTAAAAATGATAAAATACAACACATTGCAATAGTTCTACAAATTGTTAAAAATTTAAGTTTAAGAGAGAAGTAATTAAACTTAAAGGGTAAATTTGATTTGAGAGAATAAATTTGCAAAAATAACGAAACAAAAATGAAACGAAAATTGTAGGAAATATGACTACATTCAAAACTTATGAAAGTAATGGTCAATTTATCAATATATAAAAATTAATGGATTATTTCATGTTTTTAATTTTTAATTTTTAATTTTTTAATTTTCTTTTTTTTATTTATTTTGGTAAATTTAGGTATATTCAGAATTTATGAAGTTAGAATCATTTGAAAAATAATAGTATAAATTTTAATATTAAATATCAAATATACCTGGTAAATTCAAGATTTATCAAGTCCATATTACTATAAAAAATGTACAAATTATAATGGTAAATCCTAGATATACATGGTAAATCTAGGATTTATCAAGTTTGTATAATAGGAAAAAAGTGAAAAATCTAATAGTAAATCCCGAATATACCTGGTGAATTTTAAATTTACCAAATTCATATCAGTCGGGAAAAAGTTTAAAAATTTAATGGTAAACCCCGGATATACTTAGTAAATCCCGGATATACTTAATAAATCCAGGATATACCTAGTAAATTCGGGATTTATCAAGTTCATATTACAAGAGAAAAAGTGAAAAATCTAATAATAAATCCCGGTTATATCTAGTACATCCCGGATTTACCAAGTTCATATAAGTAGGGAAAAGAACGCTATAAATTCTAATGGTAAATCCCGGATTTACCAAGTGTGTATTAGTAGGAAAAAAGTGAAAAGTCTAATGGTAAATCCCGATTTTACTAAGTTCGTATTTGTAGTGGAAAGAATATTAAGAATTCTAATGGTAAATCTCAGATATAATTAGCAAATCTCAAATTTATCAAGAGAGCATTTTTAAAATTTCAGCTAATTGTGAATCTGAATTTGCATCACATTAACCTATTTATTAACTTTTCTTAAACATTAACTTATTAATTTTAATTCATCCCAAATGTTGCCATATTTCCTTCAATCTCCCAATTTCTATATGCTGTGTTTGGAATTATTATTGTTTTTGTTTTTCACGGTTTTGAGAAAGAAAAAATAAAAACGATTTCAAAACGGCATTTGACTCAATTAAAGATAAAAAATAGAAATGAAAATGATTTTTTAGTTTAATATAAAATAAGAAAAAAATAAAAAATTACTGAGAGATAGACATTAATAAATTTTTTATACTAAAAATAATCTCTTAATAAAATTATTAAATACATTTTAAAAAATAATTTATGCATGGAATTAAAAAAATTTTATTTTTATTTTCATAAAAAAAATATAAAATTATTTTGAAATAAATCATAAACTCGGCCAATAGTATTTGAGTCCGTAACAATTTCAAATTAAAAAAAAAAAAAAAAAAAAAAAGAAAGAAAGAAAGAAAGAAAAAACCCCATAGCTCAGTGACCCACGAACAGAGGACAGAAGAGCATTTGTGGCGTCGCGAAAGGAAGCCCCTCTCTCCCCCGAGTACCGGCCAAGCTCCTTCCATGGTTGGTTTTCTGTTTGTAATTTTTTTTTTTTTTTCATTTTTGTAGTTTCTGTTTGAAGTTGGGATTTTGTGGCGGAAAAACAAAGTCTTTGAGGAGATACTAACGTTTCTGTTATAATCGTTCATTTCCCTTTGCTTAGATTATGGGATGGAATTTCATTCATAGATATTACAAATCGTAAAATGGGTTTGCTTTGAGATGGAAATCTTTAAGCTCATTGGATGTTTTATAAGGGTTATTTGGGTTATTATTTGGTTGTTATAATTTGCTTGCGAAATGGGTGGCCTTGTGAAGATGGAACTGAGACACTGAGGAGTGGGAACAACGGAGATAATTAGCCCAAGCTTGGCTTTTGTTGACTATAAGAATGAAAAGAGATTCAATTGTGTTTGTGCTTTTTGATTGAAGTTGTAGTTGGGTTTATAGATTATTGAAGTTTTGCTTTTGGAATTTTTCTTTGAAGTTTAAATTATGGAGATAGAAATTAGTTTACAGAATTCATTTTATTGTGGAATTTATTGATGTTTTTGGAATTTGGAACAAAGAAAAACATTTTTCTTTCCATTACCGTGAAAATTATCGTTGCAAGTGTAGAATCAATTAAACTCATATTTTGGTGTTAAATAAAGGTGAAAGCATCATTTTTCAGGACTATATAGCTGGAAACGGTTTCTGATGTAGGGAGATTTTTTTTTTTTGATACCCGGAAATCTCCCGAAACCCACTTTGTGAGGCTGAGTTAGAAACGAGGGTATTTTAAAAATATTTAACTGTCAAACTTTCCATCACGTACCTGTAATTTTATTGTGAAAATTCACGGGGCTGTTGATGTAATTTATTTTGGTCTAGGGAGTGTAAGTGTAAAGAGTCTTTCATTCGATGCTTATACATTGATTGGCCTTGAGGCGATTGATTAGACAAAACATCTTGGTTCTCAATTCTGCTAATGCCTTCCCTTCTTATTTTTATTTATTTTTTCTGTCTCCCTTTTCTCAGGAATTTTTTCGGAGTGCCATACTGCAACCTGGGCCACCTGAAACTTTTGCTCTGCAAACAGTTCAACAAGTGATAAAACCACAGGTGGCCATTACCCACAATACGTTCTTGCTGTTTGGAATTTAAGTTTTTGTAATTCTGTAGTACAAAAGCAAGGTGTCCATATGTTAAATCTCTTTATAAATGTGCATGTACTGTACTAATGGATTTAGGTCCTTGTTATGTTGTATCTACAATTCTACATGTAGCTTTTGTTTTTGTTTTCTGTTCCCCCCCCGAGAATATGGTAGGTGTTAATCCTTGTTAGTTTTTAAATTTTCGCATATCACGTAGGGGAAAAAAATGAAACAAAGTAGTACGTTGGCGCTTCAAGATAAATATATTTCTAGGAAGTTTGTGTACAGCTTGTTGAAATCCCGAATCTAGGGCATAGAAATCAGTTTCCTGATATAGGATAAATTGTTTCCTGATTAGGATAAGTTGTTTACTGATTTATTTTTTAAATTCAGCAGATCACTTTCCTGATCTCTAGGCCATAACTTTAGGAAAGTTGATTTTCATAATTGTATTATAAATAGGAGCCCTATGTACAGAATATTCATTCAATAATAAGAAAACAGAAAGCAACGTTCCTGCTTTCATGGTATCAGAGCCGAGGATTTTCTAACCTTGGCAATCAATGGCGAGTTCAACATCCTCGGAGACCACTGGCGAGACGACGGAGGTCACCAATACCATGACGTCGAATGGGTCCGAGAACTCCACCTTCCAGTTCACGGTTGAGAAACTCAACGGGAAAAACTTTCTCGAATGGGCTCAATTGATCAAACTGGTGATCGATGGAAAAGGAAAATTGGGATATCTCACTGGTGAAACGAAGAAGCCATCCTCAACTGATGCCTCTCTTCAGAAGTGGAAATCAAAAAATTCGATGGTAACTGCGTGGCTGGTCAACTCAATGAAGCCTTCAATCGGTAAAACCTATATGTTCCTCCCAACAGCAGAAGAGGTCTGGGATGCCGTTCGAGAGACATACTCTGATGTGGAAAATTCTTCCTAAATATTCGAGATTAAGACTCGATTATGGCAGATGAGACAAGAAGAAAGGGAAGTCACCGAGTACTACACATAGATGAAGGCTCTTTGGCAGGAACTTGATCTGAGTTATAAAGAAGAATGGGAATGCTTTGGAGACAGCGTGAGATTCAAAAAGAGGCTGGAGAATGAGAGAGTTTTCGAATTTCTGGCTGGACTCAACCGAGAATTAGATGAGGTGAGAGGAAGGATTCTTGGTCGGAGACCGTTGCCCTCAATCCGTGAAGTTTTTTCAGAGGTAAGACGAGAAGAAAACTGGCGCAAAGTGATGCTGAAACTCCCTGCCTCCTCTGTGCCGACTAGCTTTGGATCAGGAACCTCCGTGCTGATGACAAAAAGGGGACCGAATGGACCAGGCCAGAGTCAGCAAAGGAAAAAACCCTGGTGTGAGCACTGCCACAAGACTGGTCACACAAAGGATACTTGCTGGGAATTGCACGGGAAACTGCCAGATTGGAAGCCACGGCAGATCAACAAAAACCGAGGATATCAAGCTTCGGTTGATGATCAGAAGGAGAGAAAAATTGATGTCAGCAGCAGCGAGTCTCAAGCAAAAACTCCAATCAGTTAGTAGCAGATGGAGCAGCTTTATAAAATGTTCTCAAACTTCCAATCTACTAGTCAGTCCTCCAATAATGTGTCTTCTGGTTCATTAGCCCACAGAGGTAATTTTTTAAAAGCCTTGAATAATGTTTCTCAAAACAGAATTCCCTGGATTATCGATTCCGGTGCATTTGATCATATGACCAGTAATTATCATATTTTTTCCACATACTCACCTTGTGCCGGCAACGTCAAAGTAAAAATTCAGATGGTTCCCTCTCGACGGTTGCTGGAAAAGGGACAGTAAAAATTTCCGATTCTGTAACCCTAGAATCTGTCCTTCATGTCCCAAACTTATCTTGCAATTTGTTATCAATTAGTCAATTGACAAAAAATTCCAACTGTTGTGCTAAATTTTTCCCTTCTCACTGTGTTTTTCAGGACTTGTCATCGGGGAGGACGATTGACAGTGCTAAAGAATGTGAGGGACTCTACTACCTTGATGAGGCCAAGGCGAAGGGACAGCTTCAAACTGCAATTTGCAATTCTGCATCCACTTTTAGGGATAGTGAAATAATGTTATGGCGTCTTAGAATGGGTCACCCTAGTTTCCAGTACATGAAACACTTGTTTCCTTCTATTTTTTCCAATAAAAATATTTCTGTTTTTCAGTGTGAAATTTGTCAGTTTGCTAAACATCAACGTACTTCATTTAAAAAATCAAAGTACCAACCTTCCAAACCATTCACTTTGATTCACAATGACCTATGGGGTCCTTCTCGTATTCCTACTCGTACTCACACAAAATGGTTTGTAGTGTTTATTGATGATCATACTAAGGTCTGTTGGGTTTACCTCCTAAAAGACAAAACAGATGTCCGTGAAGTGTCAAAAATTTCTATTCCATGGTCCAAACGCTATTTCAAACTAGAATTCAGATGTTGCGTACAGATAATGGAATGGAATACTTTAACTCTATCTTAGGAGATTTCCTAATGTCAAATAGAATTATTCACCAAAGTTCATGTGTCGACACTCCAAAAATAGAATGGAGTTGCCGAACGAAAAAAAAAACACTTGTTGGAGGTGGCCCGAGCCTTAATGTTTATTGCCCATATGCCTAAAATGTTATGGGGAGATGCTATGGAGATGCTATCTTAACATCTGCCCATCTCATCAATAGGATGCCTAGTCGGGCCCTTTCGTTTGAAACTCCACTTAATACTCTAAAGAAAGTTTTTTCCACCTCACGTCTACCCTCAAATTTACCTCTCAAAGTGTTCGGCTGTACTGCCTTTGTTCATGTTCACTCTCAAAATCGAAGTAAGTTGGATCCTAGAGCTTCTAAGTGTGTGTTCATTGGCTATTCTCCGACACAAAAGGGCTACAAATGCTTTGATCCCTCTACAAAAAGGTATTTGTTAGTCTTGATGTTACATTCTTTGAAAACACTCCTTTCTTCCAAAAAACTCCTCTTCAGGGGGAGATTTCTAATGAAGATCGTTTTGTGGACTTTGAACTTCTTCCTTCTGAGTCTATCTCAAACACAGAAAACACCACCCTTCTTCCTGCCCTTCTTCCTTCTCATTCCAATATGCCATATACAGAAGGACACTTGAACTCAGGGGGAGATGTGGAAAAGCAAAAGAACAGGGAGTTGCTAATCTACTCGAGAAGGCCAAAGTCGCAAAAACAAGACAACCTCACTTCCGAAGCACCAAGAGAGTCTAACCCGGTGATAGATCCAGGAATGAATGAGCCAACCACAGAAAAAGGTATTTCCAATACTCCTGAAATTCCTGATATTGATCTTGCCATAGCTCACAGGAAAAAACCTCGTTCATGTACACTTCACCCCATCTCCAAGTTTGTGTCACAAAAGAACTTATCCACCAACTTTCAAGCTATTGTCTCTAACCTCAACAGTATAGAAATTCCAAAGAATATACAGGAGGCACTAGCCGTTCCTGAATGGAGAAACGCAGTCATGGAGGAAATGAAAGCTTTGAAAAAAAATGAGACTTGGGAGGTAATGGAGCTACCGAGAGGGAAGAAACCAGTGGGATGCAAATGGGTGTTTACCCATAAATACAGACCTGATAGAACGATAGAACGATACAAAGCTCGTCTCGTTGCTAAGGGCTTTACACAAACTTATGGCATCGACTACACCGAGACATTCGCTCCTGTGGCAAAACTAAATACAGTTAGGGTCCTCCTATCCTTGGCATCTAATTTGGATTGGCCCCTGCAGCAACTCGACATAAAGAATGCTTTCTTGAACGGCGAATTAGAAGAGGAAGTCTACATGGAAATGCCTCCAGGATTCAGTAAAGGACAGGAAGACAAGCGAGTGTGTAAACTTAAAAGGTCACTTTATGGTCTCAAGCAGTCCCTAAGAGCATGGTTCGACAGGTTTGCCAGGGTGATAAGGAACCAAGGATATCTACAGGGGCAATCAGATCATACTATGTTCTACAAACAAGCCAAAGATGGGAAGAGGACAATCCTGATAGTCTATGTTGATGATATAATCCTTACCGGTGATCATGAAGCAGAAATGGAAAGGTTGAAGAGTATTCTCGCCACAGAATTTGAAGTTAAAGATTTGGGACAAATGAGGTATTTCTTGGGAATGGAAGTTGCTAGATCAAAGAAAGGAATCAGTGTCTCCCAAAGGAAATATGTCCTTGATCTTCTCACAGAGACCGGTATGCTTGGATGCAAACCAAGTGACACTCCGATTGAAGCTGGAAAGAAGACTGAGGATGCTGGAAAATTAGTTGACATAGACAGATATCAGAGACTAGTAGGCAAGCTAATATATTTGTCTTATACCAGACCGGACATTGCATTTGCAGTGAGTGTGGTAAGGCAACACATGCACTCACCAAAGGAGGCTCACCTAGAGGCAGTCTATAAGATACTCAAATATCTCAAAGGTTCACCTGGCAGAGGACTATTCTTCAAAAAGGTGGACTGCAAAGGAGTAGAAGTCTATACAGATGCAGCTTGGGCAAGTTCAATTGAAGACAGGAAATCCACTTCGGGATATTGTACTTTTGTATGGGGGAATCTAGTAACCTGGAGAAGCAAAAAGCAAAATGTGGTGGCTCGAAGCAGTGCCGAAGCTGAGTTTAGAGCAGTTGCTCAAGGAATATGTAAAGCACTATGGCTGAGGAAACTCCTAGAAGAACTCCTAGTCACAGTAGAATTCCCAATCAAACTCTACTGTGATAACAAAACAGCAATTAACATCTCTCTCAATCCAGTCCAACATGACAGAACCAAGCATGTGAAAGTGGATAGACATTTCATCAAAGAGAAGGTGGAAAAGGGGATCATTTGCATGACCTATGTTCCTACTCAAGATCAGACGGTAGACATCTTCACCAAAGGGCTTGCAAGACAAAAATTCGATGATTTCTTAAGCAAGTTGGACATGATTAACATATATGATCCAACTTGAGGGGGAGTGTTGAAATCCCGAATCTAGGGCATAGAAATCAGTTTCCTGATTTAGGATAAATTGTTTCCTAATTAGGATAAGTTGTTTCCTGATTTGTTTTTTAAATTCAGCATATCACTTTCCTGATCTCTAGGCCATAACTTTAGGAAAGTTGATTTTCATAAATAGGAGCCCTATGTACAGAATATTCATTCAATAATAAGAAAACAGAAAGCAACGTTCCTGCTTTTACAGCTTTTTTGAATTTGCATCAAATATGGGTTGCTTATCAATCTGCAAAACTGCTGAAGCTTGGTTAATTTCTTTTCAACTGAAGATGAACTGGTGGTATACTGGTACTTGTATATCTTGAGAGAAGAAATATCTTGTCTCACGTCCAAGTTAACATTTGGACGATAGTAAATTTGGAATAAAAGACATTCTTATTCTTAAGGTGGGCTGTTCTGCATACTCCGTGTGCGTGCACATGTGTGTATATTTATAGGCTATCTTAATCACGTTAGTTTATGCTAAGGACTAGGATTAAACTTTAAAATTTTTCTTCTCCGTTTTTTTCTTTTCTTTTTCAGAGTGAGGCTCCTGGTATTGTTACTCCTACTAAGGAATGATATAAAACACCAAGTTACACGTGTTTTCAACTACATTTTGTCTTCCTTCCACATTCTAAGCATAAAAGTAGTCCGTCATCAACATTCAACTACCCTAGTATGTTACTTATTCAACCGTATTTGTTCTTTTATGGATCTAAACTCATTTCTCAATTTTTTTTTTTTTTGCCTTGTGCAATAAAATATATGAAACAAAACTTGCACCTTCTGTGTGATTTCACCTTGAAGAAAATTTTAGTAATCTGTAAAATGAAGTACATGCTAATCAACTAATTGGGCTAGTAATAGCAGTATAACCGAAAGATTTCTCTTCCTAGTGTTTCTTTTTTCTTGTTTGTTTGTTTGTTTGTTTCTCTTTTCCTGTAGTCTTCTTATGGTTCCATTTGGCTGTGGACTGCAGGCCTATTTTTGAGGCATTGATTTAGGTATTCGTATGTTACTATTTTCTTTTTCCTGATGTAACAGAAACAAACAAAGTTAGCCCAAGATGAGAATCAGTTATTGGAAAATATCATCCGGACTTTGCTTCAGGAGCTGGTGGTATGTCTCTCTCTCTGTTCTTATTCAGAGAAGTTATGATTATTTGACTATTGTTGTGAAGTATGTTGGATATCGAGCCACAGTTTGTATTATGCTAATAAATGGACATTTTCATTACACCTTTACTTCATATTTCTTGAGAGAGTTGGGGATATATAATTGAGATCAATTCTTCTATGTTTCATATGAGTAGTATAAATACAGAGGTTGGAATTGATGAGGTTAGGGAATTGTTTGGTAATCATTTGGGCTTGGGCAACCAAGATAAGGGGAGTTAGATAGTCTCTCGAATACATCTTAGCTAGAGTTTCCTAGTCGCTTGTATCAGTGATTTTCATGAAATGGATCAAAGTTCATCTTTTTCATTCAATTTGTGTTTGTGTGTGTGTGTTAGAACAGTGTTCTATCAATCACACACACATGGTTTTGTGTTTCTTGTCATATGAATATGATTTTCCAGTTGAGTATGCGTGTGGGTGTTTGATCAACACACAAATATATGTGATTGGTGAATGGATACATATACATTTGCTTATGTTTTGCTGTTGATGTGTAAAGGCATATAGAGTTAGCCACATAGAGTTTTGTAGTGTTTAAAGGCATCTATATGTGCTTTGAGTTAGGGTGGGTTTTTTTATTTTTTATAAATAAGTTTTTAACTTGCATTTGTTTGTTTATCCAAGTGGTTTTATGCTAAAAATCAAGGGATTGACAGTAATAAACTTGGATATGCATATGGGCATGGACGGAGCTACATGGGGGCCCCTGCCCCCCACTCACTTTTTTATCTTTTTAATTTTCACCTATAATTTTATATAATTTTACAAATGTGCCCCGTCAAAATATTTTCTATAAAAAGTGACCCTGTTTTTTTTTTTTTTTTTTTTTCTTGAACCTATCCCACTATTTTAAGTTATTTAATTGGTTTTCTTACTTAATCTCCTAGATAGCCACTATTCTTTTGGTTGAATAATCTCAGACAATATTTGATCTCTTTTTTATTATCCACTTTTTTTCTTCCACGCTTTTATAAAAGTTTTGTTTGATTTTGAATTAATACTATTTTAACAGAATAAGTTTGTGTTGATTAATTATGTGTGAATTTTACTTCTTAATCTTGGGGATTAGCTTTGACTTGCGTATTTATAATTTATTTCTTAAAGAAAATTGTTAATAACTATAAGGAAAAAAATAAAAATGGTGAGAAATAATAATAATAAAAAAAAAACTTGTGAGTGCTCCCACTAAAATAAAATCCTAGCTCCGTCCTTGCATATGGGTGCATAATTTCGTTATCAGTGTGGACATTTTTACATTCTAGACATCAACAAGACTTCATTTTTATTGCTTGTATTACAGTCTTCTGCAGTACAGTCAGGGGAGCCAATAATGCAGTATGGGCAATCAATTGACGAGGGAGGGAGTACTCAGGCTCATATTCCTCGTCTTCTTGGTATGTTCATGTTCTAATTTGCCTAACATTTGCTCTTATTATTTTGAAGAAGTTGCCTACTTATTTTGTTATTTTGTTTTGAAAGTAGAGCTCTTAGTTCCCCTTCCTGTATCACTTACCTTCTTTTCATATCCAGTGTTTAATATATTTCTTATTTCTTATAGAACGGGAAAAAAGAAAAGTAAGACACCTGAATTAAGACGTTGTCGTACTTTATTTGACTATGATGGATGTTGTGACGATTTAAAAAGCCACAACAGATCTTTTGGTCTCTGAACTTGCTTTTTTCTGGACATCTTGCAGCATGCGTCCCTCTTATTCTCACAGTTTTATTTCATTTTATTTTTTTATTTATGTATTTGTTTTTGTGCGTATGTGTCTTTTTTCTCATCCCCTCCCAAACAGATGTTGTGTTATATCTCTGTGGAAAAGAGCACATTGAAGGTGGCATGATATTCCAGCTGTTGGAGGACTTAACTGAAATGTCTACAATGAGGAATTGCAAAGACATTTTTGGTTATATAGAGAGTAAACAGGACGTATTAGGCAAGGTTTGTGCTTTTCTGATTGTTTTAATTTTTTTTTCCAGCACTAAAAGTTTAATGTAATCTATGAGAAAGAAAAGGATTTTTATTCATTTTTTTTTCCTAGAACATTTAATTATTTCTGTAATGTTTTTTTCTTGGACCTTTTTTCCTCCTGAAAATGACCGATTATCTACAGCTTGAGCTTTTTGCTCGTGGGAAACTTGTTATGTTGAGGACATGCAATCAGCTTCTTCGTCGTCTATCAAAGGTCTGCTGCTGGTTTATCATTTTTTTTTTTTTGTCTTTTTCAGGCTACTTCAGCAATAGAGTTCAGGGATTTTAGTTTTATGGTTAAATTGTTTATACATGCTCTGAACAAAGTTACAGTACAATTACATAGCTGACATTACGAAATGTCTAAAATTTAAGAAGTAGCTGGTGGCAATTAAAAATTCAATAGTAAGAATCTACTGTATCGTTCCAAAGGAAGGTTCTTATGCATATTGTGTTTTTCACGTTGCTTCATGATGTGAGTCTTATGTATATTTAATATGCAACTCTAAGCAAAACGATGCTTTAAGTATTCTTTCTGGGCACAATTTTTCTTTTTTGGCAATTAGTGCACAACCAAAGGAAAAGGATGCAAATTCTCTTTTGAAAGAGTTGTATTTAGCTTCATTGCATGCTTCTACAGACAAGGTCTTCAAAGACTTTCGTTTTCTTTGACTGTGTTAGATTGGAAAGATGCTATGGGCTACTGATGTTTTTAGGCTTTTTTTTTCTTTGTCGTAATTTTATGAGGATACTTGTCCTCTGCATGTTGTAATATTCTATTTGTTAATAAAGTTTTGTTTTTCTTTTTCAAAAAAATAAAATAAAATTTTTGTTTTGTATAAAACGAAAAATAGTACAGAGTTTTTTAGATTGTGTTAGCATGAAAGTTGAGGCCAATTAAGAAATCTTCAACACTTCTATAAACGTCAGGGTGGGAGAGTTGGTTTTGGAAGGATGGTTGGTGTTATTTTTCCGAGTCTTTTCCAATATATTATTTTTCTAAGTCTCAACACATCCTATTTCTTCCATGTTTTCTTATTCTGATCCTAATACTTGGTGGGGAATTTTACCCTATTCCTGATCTTAGTGAGAGAGGGACTTCCATATTTTTTTTTTGTTCATAGTTAATGTTGACTTAATTAAACTGCTGATACTTTGTTTGCTTGCTTTAAGGGAAAATGATAAAATGGAAAGTCTCGTTTGTGGCATATAGCTGCTTTTGCAGTAGTGCAGTGTTGATAGCTAGTTTCAAAGTGATAACCGACTTCAATTTGTAAAAGTTGAAATGAAACTCATGCTTTATGATATATGGAAATCGTATTTACAGGCAAATGACGTAGTCTTTTGTGGACGAATTCTCATGTTTCTAGCGCATTTCTTTCCATTATCTGAGCGCTCAGGTATTTGCTTGTAATCTAGAATTCTCTTTTGTTTTTTGTATATTCATCTTACCTCCCCTTATCTTTTATTTATTTTATTTTTGTTTAACTTTCCTTTTCGGGTTATTGCTTGCAGCTGTGAATATAAAAGGAGTTTTCAACACGTCAAATCAAACAAAATATGAGAAAGAACCCCCGGATGGTGCATCCCAGTTACTTTGATGAGAATCTATTCTGTGTTGTAACTTGTAAATGTACTCGTTAATATATTACCTTTTTGTTCATTCTATAATTTGCAGGCATTTCCATTGATTTCAACTTTTATAAGACCTTTTGGAGTTTACAGGTACACTTTGTTATAGCGTGATTTATGAGAAATATAGAAAGTGTTGTTTTCTATTTTCTTTTAACCATGTAAAACAGTAAAAAGTATAATTTATGTATGCGTTGTCATAGTATAGATATACTTGAAAATATAATTGGCATGAGTTTCTAGCACTGTGCCCATCTGGCTTTACACTTTACCATTATAGTAATGGATCTATGGGAGCTTCTTGTGGCAAGTGCTTGAAATATGCTCTTGTGACCCCTTGTTTCTTATGTTAAAAAAAAAAAAGGGTTATTGCTTTTTAATTGTTGTAGCCAAAGGTTCCTCATCGTTTAGTTCTTGTAGCATCTCTAGTAGAAGCCGTGCTGCTTGCGTATATCAGTTGATTAACATAAAAATGTATCTATTTGGATCTAAAGGAGCATTTTTGCAACCCGGCTTCCCTTCCTCTTGCTCATCCAAAGTGGCAGAAATTTGTGTCCAGTTTAATGGTATAACCAAATCTTGTTGTGTTTTCCGTTTCCTTGATCTTGGCATCATTACTCTTTATGTTTGTTATGCTGTCTACACTGTTCAGTTAACTATGCTAAATACTCTTTTTTTACATGAATTTTGAGTTATATAGGTTGTGCTGAATACATTTGAATCCCAACCTTTAAGTGATGAAGAGGGAGACGCCAATAATTTGGAGGAGGAGTCAGCAACTTTCAGTATAAAGTATCTTACAAGCAGTAAACTTATGAGTTTGGAGGTAAGCAGTTCTGGAAATCATTGACGTTAATGGAGCTTTCACTTTCTGGTCAACCTTTAAGTTAAATCTTCTGTTCTGTTTTCCTCTGGGGATGGGTTGGAACAGTTAAAGGATCCAAGTTTCCGACGCCATATTCTTGTGCAGTGCCTCATACTGTTCGACTATTTGAAGGTAGCTGCAATTTTACAACGATCTATTTCAGTTATTTTACGTGTGTACCCTTATTTATTTTGGCCTAGTGGTAGATTCTCTGATTGGGTCTTATGTGCATCTAGGCCCCAGGAAAGAATGAAAAGGATTTGCCTTCCGAGAATATGGTAAGTGTTAGTATCATTTGTGTTATAGTAAGTATTGTGTCCTTTTATGTTTTAAATAAATGTTGTGAAGGAGAAAAGGAATGGAATAAATTTTTTTCACATAATTCAAGACTCCACTTTTTGAGAAGATGTGTGGTGGGGGATGACTTCTTTCCTTGAGGCTTAAACTAGGCAAACAGAAAAAATTTAACTGCAAAAAGCACTAGTGTAGTGTTTATCAATTCTATTAAATGCTTAGGCCGGTAGCAGTCGGCCAACGTTAGTATTTAGGATCGAAGTCTTCTCAGCAAATGCACAGAAAAGTCGTTTGTACATGATCATATGCCCTTTTAAAATGTCTTTCTTTTAGCCCCCCTCAGTGGCCATCCCTGCATACGTGGGATAATTTGCAAAATGCCAAAGGTGCATCCGTTTTGAGGTTAAAGATGCACTTGCACATGGAACCTCAATTGTCTTTGAACAAAACCATCTTACTGCCTACTCCGTTCTATTTATAGTGGCAGAATTTGTCACTTGAATTTTTTGCCTTGAAAGTTGCATTAGTTTTTTTTATTATTATTATTTTTTACATACATACATACATACATATCTGCTTGATTAAAAGTCTATTTCTTTTGGTCATGATTTTATGTGTATGATGGATACATAACACGTGTGTAACAACAATGTAAGTTTGTTTAACACTTTAACTACGTTGCTTTTGTTTCAGAAAGATGAAATAAAATCTTATGAGGATCATGTTAAAAAGCTACTTGAGATGACTCCACCAAAGGGTAAAGATTTCCTTCATAAAGTTGAGCATATATTAGAACGTGAAAAGAATTGGGTGAGACTACTTCTGCTCTCTATCAGCATCTCCTGCTTAGACTTTTAAAATTTGATGGGTGCAATCAAGCCTCTTAACTTTTTGGCAAATGTTTTGTGCTCAGTTATGGTGGAAACGTGATGGGTGTCCACCATTTGAAAAGCAACCAATAGAGAAGAAAGTGGTTCAAGATGGAGTTAAAAAACGGTTAGCTGATTTTTAACTTCTACTCTCTAACTCTCTCCGATAATGCCTTTTATATGTTCCGTTTCTTGCAAAGCATTTTTTTTCTTTTAAATGCTATAAGCAAAATACTTCAGAAGATTCAAACAGAGATCAAGCCTTTATCCCCTAGCCTATCAACGGATTCTGTGTAAGTGGACTGGGCTCTAGAGCTGTCTTTGTGGCCATGATAGGTTTATTTTGCACAATTGCTTCACTGTTCAGTTGTTTTGTAAATCCTGAAGTTTTCAACCTGTCATTTAATTCTGATTATGTTCTAATATCAATCTCAACTTTTTTAAGAAATGTGTTTTTTGATTTGTCTTCTTTTTATGTATTCTTATGTTTCAGTAGGCCAAGGTGGAGACTGGGAAATAAAGAGCTTTCTCAGTTATGGAAGTGGGCAGATCAGAATCCGGTGTGTTATTTCACTTTCTACTCTTGACAGGAAAAAGGAAAACTTATTTTACTAAAGATGGAGCTGCTAGTTAGCAACTCAAATGATTCTTTACTTTGGGGTCGTTAGAATTTTGTTTTGAGTTGAGTGAAGAAAAGGACTCCTTTGGACCTGCAAACTGAAATATCAAAATCTAAAAGGTGACCTAAATTATAAGTCCTTCGCGTTGGGAAATATGGACTATAAAATTACTGGTGTCCAACTGAGAAACAAATGTTCATTTTCATTCTTGAGCTCTGGATGGTCGCTATGAAATGAAAGTTAATCACATAAGAAAATTAATTGATAACATTTGCACACAATTGTAATGGCATTAGTCTCAATATCAGCTCAAACTCTACTTTCTTATTCTAAAGATTCTCAAAAAGAAAGTATTTGTATATAGGAAATATAAAATGGTATAATTGCAGTTGTTTTTTTTTTTTTTAAATAATGATTGATGGTACTTTCTTAATTTTCTTATTCCTGACATGTCCAGAATGCTTTAACTGATCCTCAACGTGTTCGAACACCGTCCATCACAGAGTACTGGAAACCCTTGGCTGAAGATGTGAGCAGTTTCATTTGCTTGTTGATCTCTATTTGAAAATTTGATAGTTCATTTTATATTCTCTATCAAACATATTCTGTTTTCATTTATATATAGGTCCGTATCTGGTTAAATGTTTAACCATTAAATATTGCTTTATTCTTCAATTACAGATGGACCCATTAGCTGGAATAGAAGCTGAATATCACCATAAAAATAACAGGGTAGGTTTTTGGTTCTCGTGCACGTTGGCTTTCTAATTATTAGCAGCTTAATGTGTTTTCCTCCTCAGAAGGACACTCTTGCCACTCCTATAAATTGATTCCTGATAAGTCCAACCAGTGTTCTTCAGGCCTCAATTAATCCAGTCCCTTTATTAAACCGAAAAATCGTTGATTCAGATTGGCCCGACTGTGTGCAAATTCCAACATCAGTTATAAGCTATTTGATATTTTTTAGCACTTTAAGAATTTTCTGTCATGCCAAAGAAGTGAGTCCTATAATGTCCTTGTACCCCAATGCCTTGACGCATCTGGATTCGTTGGACGAGACATGAATTTAAAAATTTATCAATAAGAGATTTTTGTTTATATTCAAAAATAAATAAAAGGAAAATTCGCTAGCTTCAATTTTTTCTTTTCCATTTCCGAATTTAAAATATTTCTCAAAGGTAAAACTTGACGTATGTTTAGTTTTTTCCATGCTTGCGCAATGAATTTGGATGCACTTTGTTATTTATGCTTTCAAACATAGAAAGAAGTACGAGTAATCACTTAGAAGTTGAGCTTGTCCAATAACCAGTGGTTCTTTGCAGGTTTATTGCTGGAAAGGTCTACGCTTTTCAGCTAGACAGGACTTGGAAGGATTCTCTAGAGTATGACTACCCGACCGACTACTAAGACATCATCATTGTATAATTCATTGAACTAATCCTAACGGAACATTCATATAACTTTTGTTGCAGTTTACTGACCATGGCATAGAGGGAGTAGTGCCCTTAGAACTTTTACGACCAGATATCCGCTCGAAATATCAAGCTAAGTCAAATGAAAGGTCTAAACGCGCTAAAAAGGAAGAAGCAAAGGATGCTGAAAACCAGGTATTATTGTCAATTTGACATGATCTGAATTTCCATTATTTTCTTTAGTTTTTACTTGTGAGATACAGAGTTGAGCAAGTTAATGCCAAATTTAGAGAATCTATCTCCTGCCGAAATTTTTACAAGAAACTCCTAATATTGCAACAAAGTGAAGAGACATTTTTTCCCTTCTCATTATTCTATTGGTTTCTTATTTTAAAGATTGCAATGCCTGCAAGTGAGATAGACGAAGGGATCAGGCCCGATCTTGAGGCGTCTGCAACCACAATGGATGCCGAAACCACAGCTGGAACAGGAACGGTGTCCCAAGGTGGCAGTCCAATGCCCGATGAGCACCAGAAACAAAGCTCGGACGCAGATGCCGGTCAAGAGGCTGGCCAGTTGGAAGCAGATGCCGAGGTCGAGGCAGGGATGATAGATGGTGAGCCAGATACAGAGGTTGATTTTGATCCAGCAACCTGAGATATGTGGCAGAAGTTTACAAAGGGTTCCCCCCAAGTCCTAGAGAATATCAACAAAAATGTGTGCTAAAGCAAAGAATGTCAAATTTCTGTCCCTATTTGTAACTTCCGATAGTGTGGTTTAATTTAGTGACACTACAGTTTTATGCCAATTGCGTAGGCAAAGAATGCCAAATTTCTATCACTTTTAGTTTTCTTTCCGTCCATTGGGATTAATTTGCCGTAAAAAGTTTGACCTTGGGGTAGCGGGGAAACAAAGATGGAATTTTAGTCCAAACCGAGCCTCTTTTTCGGCTCGTTTCCATTCTTTAAAGCATTGCAATTTTGCACCATCGCCCTTGACGTTGCACAAAGTTGATCAACACTGCATATCAATATAGTTTTTTGCTAGTGGCATAATCTTATCTTTATCTTACATATATAATTTGTTACCTTTGGCTTATGTGAGTGTGGCTTGCTGCGTGTACTAACGTTTCATTTCCTTTTCTTTTTTACGTTGCTTTTTTTTATTTTTTATTTTATTTTTATTTTTGGGTATGGTTGGTTGTCGTTAATTTACCCATTTAATATTTATTCGCTTATGTGAGTAGATTTTTGCTTGGGTTGCTGCACCATTTTTTTTTTTTTTTTCCTTTTCTTGGCTTGTTTATTCATTTCTATGTGTTATAGTAAGGCAAATAATGGGTCCACCTAGAAAACAAAAAAGCATTACTATGTATATGTGTGTGTGCATGTCAGCTATTAACATATAAATAATCAATCACCATTATGGGGAAGTGGATTGGCTTAAGGGTGGAGATTCGTTACATAAAAAACGTTTGGAATTGATTCCGTTTTTGATTTTTACGTTTTTTGAGCGTTTTTAAAACGATGTTTAGCGCAATAAAGATAAAAAATAAAAATGAAAATAATTTTTTAGTTTACTATAAAATGAGAGAGAAATGAAAAATGACTTTTAATCGTTTTTGATTTTTTATTTTCGTTTTCTGCTCTCTCGAGTAGAGAAAGAGAAAGAAACATTAATAGGTTTTTTTACACCGAAAACAATCTCTTGATAAAACTACTAAACGCATTTTTAAAAATAATTTTTGTCTGAGATTGAAAACGTTTTCATTTTTATTTTTATACAAAAAATAAAAACATTTTCAAATAAGTTCCAAACGCGTCCAAAATTTTTCCCCTCTAAAGCTTCCAGTCGGCAACAGAAGAATGAGATTAAAGGGTTTTGTAAAGGCTGATGGGACTTGGACGCTTAAACGAGAAGAGATTGTCGAAGCTTTAGAAAACTATTTCACCGGGTATGCTTGCAAAATAAATACACATTAAATAGGAGGGAAAGAAAATAATAAAATAGCAAAAATTTATACATTGAACTGTAGTAAGTTTTTAGAATATATTAAGAATGGTTATGTAATAATTAATGTAATGATGTTCTTATTTTATGTTATAAAACTATGTCACAAGTATTATATTGGTGTTACTTTTTACTATTTGTAAAGAATTCTAATTTTTTTTTGGCCATATTTTAACCTTACTAGTAAAGATTATGTCATATATCTAACTATCCTTTGAAATCTGTTATTCAAATCCATTTTTGTCCTCTTTTTATTTTTTCTCCTGTCAAACAACCATTCATCTAAAATCCTTTCAATAATTCCCTCACCCTTCTGCATATTTTAATTTTCCCACTTATAAAATTAAGCTCTTATTGTTGAAGAGATTACATTTTCTCCTTTCAAGTTACATTCTCATATGAGATATACATAGTTATAGAGTTATTATCACTGTTAGTCCATTATCTTTGAGCATTGTAACATTTTGATCCTAAATTTCTAATTTTAATAAATTACTCCTAGAACTTTTACTTTTTGACAGTTTCGGTCTCTAAAACTAAAATTGAGGAAGGATTTATCAAATTTAATACAGATAATTACATTCCAAAACTTGACAACTGAAAATTTTACATAAATAATTACATTAATTACAAAATCATTTTTGAGAAGTTTTAATAGTGCTGAAGAGTACATTTTGTACATAATATAATAAATTTCTGCCACGTTTCAATGGACACATGATTATCCATGTTGAAATTCGAAAATCATTTTCATTTTCCAAGTATTTGCAACCAATTCAATACCGTTTTAGAAACACTTAGTACTCTCAATGCTTATTTTTTATTGTAGAGTATTGTATTTGTTTACTAGTAGATACAGTTGTTTGAGTATGGCTATGAGAATATTATTGTGGAATCTTAACTGTATTAAGATATTTATAATTATTATTCTACTAGTTGAACTCATGTGGTCAAGAGTAATCCATGTTAAGTTTTGATTAATGTGTTATTATTTTATTTTTAAAATTTATTTAATAATAAAGATATTTGTGGTCAAGAGTAATCCATATGTTAAGTTTTGATTAATGTGTTATTATTTTATTTTTTAAATTTATTTAATAATAAAGATATTAGTTAGTTAGTACACGACTAATACAAAGACCTTTATAAGTATCGCCATTAGAATAATAAAGACTATAAAAAATAAATAAAAATAGACACATCTGGAAAAATATGTTTCCATGAGAACACTCGGAAAGAAAGTATTTAAAAAAAATACATAAAAAATGATTGCATTATAGAGAATCTTTTAGCAAAATGAAAATAACAAAAATAAAAAAGATTTAAGCACGGGTACATATAAAAGAAACTATGTTAATAGGAGTAAAGTAAGGGAAAAATGTATTTTAAATCACTCAACTGAAACAAATTAGAAAATATGCATGTATTAAAAAATAAGGATTAATTACAAACATTTTTCCTAAATTATGACTCGTGTAACACTTTACCTTCTTATATTTAAAGTGTAACACCCATTTCTCCCAACTTACAATTGTTAACAAAAATGCTCTTTCTGTTAATATTTCTGACGGAATCGCCACATGTCACACAAATATTGATTATTGATAAACAGTTTGGTGCACAATTACTCTTCTACCAATGATTCTTAGATTTATATTTTTTAAAAATGGATTTTAATTTTAATTCAATAAGATAATAAATAAAATAAAACAATAAACAAAATTTTTATTTTTATTTTTCTAATTAATTAATTAAAAGAAAATTACTTAGAAATTTAGTTTATAGTTTGTAGTATTTTTTTTCAAGAACATGTATGATTACCAAAATACCCCTCAAATTATGAAATATGAGCCACTTTTCTATTAGAAAACTAACAGAATGAGCATTTTTGTTAATGATTCATAGCTTAGGGTGGATGGGTGTTATATTTTAAAGACTAGAGGGGAGTAAAGTATTACAAGGATCATAATTCAAAGAGAATTTTTGTAATTAATCCAAAAAGTAAGAGTTGCAAATAATGGAACATGCACATCACAATAAAGTTTTTCAAATTAAAGTTTTAAAAATAAGACACATATAAAAGTATATAAAATCCCAAAAAGCGACCAAAATAATAAAAAAAAAATTATAGGGCAAGAAGTAAACAAAAAAAAGGGTAAAAAAAGAGCCAAAATGGAAAAAAAAAAAGAACAAATTTTAAAGTAAAACACAAAATGAACAAAAATGAAAGAAAAAGGATAAAGTTGTAGGACAAATTTTTTTTTAAAAAAAAGTCATAGAGGACCAAAATGAAAAATAAATAAGTTTAGAGTTAAAAAATAAAAGACCCGGAAAAGGAGGAAGGGGGAAGGGGGAGTGACGGAGGTTCGAACAAAACGGTGTAGTTTTTGTCAGAACCGTACGTTTTCAAGATTTCTATGGCCTCGTTCACTTTGCGGATTCGAGTTTTTAATTTGAGCTGAGATGTGACATTTTCTAAGAGCTTTTCACTGTACCAGAAAAAGTTAGATGTGACATTTTCTGAGAGCTTTTTACTGTAGAAACCTAAAATTAAAAACTCAAATTGGTGAAATGAACGAGGCCTATGTGTGTATAGATAAATGAGACATTTTTAATATTTATTTTCATGTATATATTCATGAAAAATACAGGTAGCTATCAAAAAAATATGTCACTTGCTGAGACCCAAAAGACAGGAAAGGTATTAGGTAACGCACTTTTAGCCACCAAAATATATTGTGTAACCGAATAGAAAAATATAAGAATATTAGTGTATATAAATATATTTTATTAAGTGTGAAAAAAATGATTGCACGATAATCGTGTGTATATAACATAAATATATATATATATTGGTCTTGTCATATAAACGTATAAATAATCAAGCGACACGGCACAGCAATACGTTGTTTGTGGTTACCTCATATTTAATAAAATGTTTCAATGCTAAAGTGTCTTCCAAGTAGAGTATCTTATAACATTATTTTACATGCATTTGGTATAACTAGATAGAAAAACATTTCTCGTAACATTATTTACATGCATTTGGTGTAACTAATTGTCGTTTATTTCATTTATTCACCGCATCTCGTTTTTTATTTTTATAGGACAGTCAAGTCCTCTCCAAGACATCATTTTCAATATTGGTTATCCGGAAGGAACAACAAACTAAACAGATGAATCATTGACATGTAAACTAATTGTCATTTTGTTCAGTGTCTTTTAATTTGGAATTTGTTCTTATGATTTATTTCATAAATGCGCCTTAATTACATAGTTTAGTTGAATATACTTTGTGAATTTTGAAAACGGTTCATTTCACTCTTGAATTATGTACTATAGTTCAAAATACTCTCTTTTATCTGTAATATTAATGCTATACCACATTTTTCACATGTCAAGATCAACATCCTACATCGATAATACCAAAGCTCAGAACTCAAATTAGATGTAACTCAAATCATTTAAGAAGCACTAAATGACTTAATCTTATGATTTATTTCATAAATGCCCCCTAACTACATATTTTAGGTGAATATACTTTATGAATTTTGAAAACGGTTCATTTCACTCTTGAACTATGTACTCATAGTTCAAAATACTCTCTTTTATCCGTAATACTACATTATACCACATTTTTCACGAGATCTAACTCAAATCATTTAACAAGCACTAAAATGACTTAATAAACACGTTATCCGTAGCTTTGAAAGTCGCCGATGGAGCTTCTTGCTTGATCCTACAGCTTCAAGCTCAATCTTTAAAACACTGTGAAAGGAAACTTGCTTACCAAAGAAAGGGGAGAAAACGTCTTTGACAGCAATCCAACAAGCTCGCGTCTTGGTAAGCACGCATAATCAAACGGGATAACTACTCGAGTAATCGTAACGCATGAATTATTGATTTTGTGTCAACTTGTCTCTCGATCTTTTAAAAGATCGAAGAGCTAACTGACATAAAATCAATAATTCGAGTGCATATATAAAATTATATTAGTTTAAGGGGGTGTTTTGAACCTCTTTTACATAATTCATGAGGTGAAAATAATATGAACCTTTTTAAAACTTCAAGGGACGTGTGAATTGAGGAAGGATATTTATGAAATTAATTCTTGTTCTTATGTGTAGTGGCTTGTTACAACTAACTAGCAAGGTAAGTGATTAGTAGTCACAGGATATAAGCGATATCTTTTTCTATTTTATTAGTTTTTTTTTCCTAATTAAGAAAATATATGGCAATTCAGATGCCTTTTTTTTCCCCTTTTTTACAACAATTTTGACGCATTCCAAGTCGCTTTTAGTTAATAACACTTCCTAAAAAAAAAATTGTCACATTTATTTTACTACTCTCACTGCTTGTTAAGTTCGAACCATGCACTAAACATGTAAAGCAAAGAGACATTTGATTTGAACCAACTAATGTTTTGACATAATGCACTTAAAATATTTCACGCACAACAACGTAATTCTCGAAAAAGAAATAAACACACTAATCGGAAATGCTACAACCATATCTGATTGCCGAGGCCATAAAATAATATAATGATCAATTTATCCCGAAACCTAAAGGAAACAAAGGAAGAAAGAAAGAAAGAAAAAACAAAAAGAAGAAGCAAAAGAAAAAATAAATAAATTTTTAGATGTAATAGCTTATTCTCTTTGCGCCATATTTTGGATATCCAAATCAAGCACAACTATGTAAAAAATAAAATAAACTCGAATACCATATTATTTACATATACCAATAAATACCGACTCATAAAGTTGTTAAGTCACTCCACTTAACAGATTAAGAAAAACACACAGAATTAGAACAAGAATAAGAAGGAAATTAATAGAATTTTAGATTTAATAGCTTATTTTCTTATCAAGCACAGCTACTCGGTGGAAGAGAAAGATCCAGCATCAGTGACAACGTAGGTTGAAAAGAGAGATGTATTGAAGCCATTGAAGCTGGACTTAAAAGCTGATGAATACGCACCCATGTTGGGAAATATAAGCCAATCATCCACCACAAGTTCCGGTAGCCAGTAGCCTTTCAGAACAATGTCAAGCGAATTACAGGTTGGTCCATACACCGTTGAGCTGAAGACCTCTTTGCTTGTCCCTGCAAGAGGCATGCACCTACTTAGATTTCCATTTCCGCACTCCAAAGCCACTTCCCCTGCCAAAGACCCATGGATTCCGTCGTTGATCCAATACTCTCTCGCCTCCCCACGAACCCGCTTCCCAATAATGTTGGTGGCCAATGTGAAAGCCGACTCGGCGAAAAACCGGCCTGGTTCCGCCATGAGGTTCAACCCTAACGCGTCAGTCATAAATTTTTGTCAGTAGGATAAATAATAAAAAAGATTATTCACACCAGTGCCCCTAACACTTTGAGACCATTCCTAATTTTCTCCTAAATTATTAAAATTCTTACTTTATCTTATGAATTTTGACTTTTAATCTTACTAAACCTAACTTGTTAGAATTTATATTAAAATCATTTAAAAAAATAAGAATATAGTCATGTGCTATTTTTCGCTTGTTTTTAATCGAAAATTTAATAAAAAGATGATCACATAATCGTATTAGCTCCTTTTTCCATTTATTTTTAACAAAAATTCTAACAAATAGAGTTAAGTGAGTTTAAATCAAAACTTAGGGGGGTACAATGAGAGTTTTTAAACTTTGAGAAAAAGATTGGAAATGATACGAAAGTTTAAATTGCACCAATCAGAATAATCTTAATAAAAAAGGTTTCATTCATTTCGTTAGTTTGAATTAGAATGTAATTTTATTTTTTGCTACAATGTTTACTCTCACAAAAATTTAAATTTAACCCAATCTGCTACAAGATTTTCTCCCCTATGAATTCACTTTTTAGTTCAAGCTCTCAATTCGAACCAATGAAATGAACGGAGCCTAACAAGATTATAAGATCAAGTTTTCATTGTTTAGTGTTTTTTTTTTTTAAGGAATTTTAGTGGGAGTTTTGTATTTTGATATAATAAATAACATATCTAAATATATGTTTAAAAAAAAAAAAAGTTGAGTGGGCGCTTGAGTTCCCCACTTGGGACTTACTTGGCTCCGCGTCAGGAAAATAAGTATGTATAGCGGCTCTAACCATTGAAGCCGCTTCCTCGAAGCTGCCTTGGCCGGCCGTGAAGCCGCCACCGATGTTCAACACTCGCATTTGAGGCATGCCGAGACGAGTAGCCAACTCGAAGGCCGCCTTGGCAGCCTCTATGGCGGCGGCATAAGCCCTAAAATTTTTTACGGCGGTTCCGACATGGAAAGACACGCCAACCACTGGGATCTGCGCCGCCTGTGCTGCCCGGAGGAGCGGGACGACCTCCTCGGGGAGCGCGCCGAACTTGGAATCCGAAGCTTGGCGCTGCACTCGGGCGTCTTCCGGGGACTTAAGCCGGATGAGAAGGCTGCTTTGGGGGTGCCATTTTCGGATCTTTTCCACTTCATCCAAGGAGTCGAATGTTGTTAGGTTAACACCTACAGTTGCGGCGTACTTTATGTGAGACTCCATTTTACAAGGGTTGGAGAAGATGATTCTGTCCGGACCAACTGATCCGAGGGAGAGGACGGATTCGATCTCGGCCCGGCTACCGCAGTCGAAGCCCGAGCCGAGCGCAGCCATGGCGGCAAGCAAAGTCGGGTCGGGATTGCATTTGACGGCGTAGAAAGGCCGAACCTCCGGGAGGGAATGGACCCACTGGTCCATGAGGTTTGCGACGGCGCCCAAATGAAGGACATAAAACGGTTGCTTAGTGTTTTGGACCTCGTTCTTGAGAATGACGGATTTTATGAAATTGTTGAAGCCGTCGTCTTTTGGAAAGACGGTAATAACCTTGCCGCTCAAAGTGGGTGCTTCCATTACAGCTTGGAGGCTCTTAGGATCCGACTCCATGGAAATACTAATACGTATTTGAAGAAAATGATCAGAGCTTATATCCCACTATCAGGCCGGCAATCTCACTATTAAGCCGGCAATATGGGTAATGACACACAACACGACTAAAAAATGACAAATTTTACGGATTAAGGTTGAAAAGAAAGAGATTCGGATCAAAATTGAATCGACTTGAAATTGACACGAAAAACACAGGTCGATTTAGGTTAAACCCGCCTAACCCGAACACGACACGAAACTCGTAAAAAACTAAAAAATACATATATTTTTTATTTATTATAAACTTGTGATATCATGATAGTTATATTCAAAATCTTATAATATTATTTGCTTAATTTTAATGGATGTTATTGTAATTTAGTGTGTTATGAATTTTAAATTACTTCTAATATGTAAAAAATAAATAGAAGTATACAATTTTCGTGTCAATTTCAGGTTCACAGGTCAATTTCGTGTCACGATTCATTTTCGTGTCATGTCGTGTCACTTGGTAAAGTGATCGTGTCGTGTTCGTGTTGTAATTTTTAAAATATTTTGTGTCACGAGTCGTGTTCAAGTTAACTGTAAATTAAAAAAAAATGATCAAAATATAATACAAACACGATAATACGAATTGTCATCTCTACTCACTATATATGGCTAGATAAGTTCACCAACGTATGAGAATCAAGTTGTGATGACTTGTGTAGCGCGTTAACGTGTTGCACGATATTTATCTTTTCAATATTTCTGACTTTTTTTTTTGTTTGAAGTTGCACGCCTACTTTTTCCAGGAATATGATATTAGTGATCACACCTTCCACGTATATAAAATAAGAAAAAATGGCTAAAAAATTTAGGAATGTTCTTTAGTCCGACAGTAACTATTTACCTGACTTATCTGATAAGTGATTTTTAGCTGTTCGATGGAAATGGACGGACGGGATTTATCACGTCCTTACAGAAGCATTCGTAGGTGCTAGCTTCTATACACTGCAAGTGACAGCTTTTATTGGTCATGTGTTTAATGAAGAGAAAAGGGAGAAGGAAGAGTGAGGTTGGTGGCCACATGTATATGTGAGAGACAAGGGATGATGTGAGAGACAAATGAGATGACTACAGGGAAAAAATATATTAAAAAAATGTGAAACCCAATTTAAAAAAAAAAGCTCTTTCTTTGGACAAAACAGAGAGAGGCTTAATTAGTAAAAAAAAAGTTAGGCTTAATCGTTTATGGAGGGGGAAAGAGTTTAGTAAAAGTAGCAGCTTTTACAGTTTTACAGTTGGCGAAAGAGCCATTCATACCACCTCAAGTTCTGAAATTAAATTGCAAGTTTAACAAAAGTGACTGGGCAAGTTTATTGAAAACACAGGCGAGCACTACTAGTGAGCTAACAATTGATGTTGGTGTCAGTTTCCCCAATGCTAAGGTTGCCATCTTTGAAAGAGAGTTCAAGACAATAGTTGCCTGCCGATATATGCGTGATTATGTGGATGGTCGACAACTTTAAAGAGGAGAATTGCTCATTGACTATTTATGAGAAGACGCTTGTCCCCACAGAGGAGTTGTTTGGTAAAATTATGGGTTTGTTTGATGGGGAGGATGACTTCGAACAGCAAGACACCGATGAGGAAGTGATTAATTAGAAAAAACAAATCAATAACATGAAATACAATAAATAAACCAATATACATATTAAGGATGAGTCTTTAAACCGGCACATCAATTTTACCTGACTGATCCGCTCAAAAATTGTGGCCATCAGATTTACACCTTTTGTACTTTTTACTTACTTGTTATCTACTATTTCTTGTACTTAAGGCTTAAGAAAAAACCCAGTTTAATTTGTGTTTCCATTTATGTCCTTTACCTTTCGTATTTTTTACTTATTTGTTTTCTACTATTTTCTCTTACTTAGGGCTTAAGAAAAAAAACGGTATAATTTGTGTTTCTATTTATGTTATTTACCTTTTGTACTTTTTATTTACGTGTTATGTATTAGTTTTGTGTTTCTATTTATGCCCTTATCAATTTTTGTATTTTTAATCTACTTGTTATCTATTGTTTTATCTTACTTAAGCCTTAAGAAGAAACGGTTTAATTTGTGTTTCCTTCTATGTTCTTCACTTTTTGTACTTTTTACTTATTTATTATCTACTGTTTTCTCTTACATAGAGCTTAAGAAAAAGTGGTCAAATTAAATAATATTTGAATTACGTTCTGAACATGACTTCCGAATCTACAAAACTCACCCCATCAAAATAAGCCATGCGGTCTAAATGTTAAGAAAAATAATAGAGTATGGCGATTAGTTAGAACTTATTTGTTTACATCATAAAATTATTTTTCTAATAGACAATAAATATCACAGTCAAATTCATGCAATTACACGTGCCTACTTTTACTAATTTCTTAAAAAAATGAAAATATTTTAAGACATTAAAATATTTAAAGGAAAATAATAAAATAAAAAGTTCATGATTTTTTTCTAGATTTATTAGATTTTGATTAAGTAAAAGAGTACTAAGGTTATTTTACATCTTAAAAATCAACTTCAGAGTATCAAGAATATGTTTTTAAAAACATTGAGATATCATTTTAATATTATCAAGAACACAAGATACTAAAAACATATTTCACTATATATATTGTCGCTTATATTCATTAACATGAAATACAACAAATCAGCCAATATACATATTTTTATGCCATGTGTTCACTTAATTGCTATAAAAAATACATGTTTCGAAGATTAATATACATTGTCGTTTCTTATAATTTAACATATATATATTTACATATAAATATACACGAAAACGGTAAAATTATACATCTGTCATTTTAATCCAGTAAACAGTGAGTGCCGGATTAAAGATCTTGCCAAAAAATTTATCCTTACAATGGATTTTTTTATATATTTTATTGATACTTTTGAACTTATATAATTATTCAACTAAAAAATAATTTTAAAGGGTATTTGTCATTTTTTTTTTCCAAAATTGTGAAAGATGCAATTGCCTTTCCCGAATTTTTAGTGAAAGGAGTACCTGACATTTCTTATGAATTCATGTTGACGTCATAACTTGATATTCCATATAACATGTATAAAAAAAAGTTATCTTGTCACCCCTAGTGAACAGAAAATAATAATAATAATAAAATAAATCTCATTCAGTTTGTCGATTTAAATTTTTAATTCGAGTTAAGATGTGACTTTATATGAGAGTTTTTAATTATAATAAAAAAGTTAAATGTGACTTTTTATGAGATCTTTTAACTATAGTAAAATTAAAATTAAAAACTCGAATCGATAAAATAAACAAAGCCGTAATCTTGTCTTTCAATTTTCTACTGTTTTAAGTATCAATACAAATTTATAACTTTCTCTTTTTTTTACTATTGAAATCTCTTGTTTGAAATAAAACTAGCTCATCCAGGAATGGTTTTTTCAATTTTCCTTCAATATCAAGACGGATAATGCTTCTCCTTTCTAGAATAAACTTCAACAATTCTCATCGTCCACTCTTACGAAACCTCAATTAGCTCTTAAGGAACTAAGCATTAGTTTATTGGTGGGTTCGATCTGATCAGAAGCACAAGAATCATGGTTTCACTTTATAGCACAGGTTTGGAGAGATAGTGAAGTCATTACGGGTGCTTCTATGGTGCCTTCACAACACTCTGTCTGTTCACAAATCTGTTGTAGCATTTACAATTTCAACATTTAAAATTCGTAAATACATCATTCAAATGCAGAAATTATCATATTCTTTTAAATTTCGCAAATCTATCGTAACTTACGTATTATTATGCAAATTCTGAAGTTTGAGCAAATTGTTGCAGCATGCTTCTGAGAATTCTCTTTCCAGCATCATAAAAGTTTACAATGTTTGATTTGGGACTTGACTCGAATATTTTATAGTGGATGCTCTCTTGACTCTGACTTCCCCAGATTGGAGCTCCTGCTGGTAGACTATCAAGCTTTCATTCTTGTGAGAAAAAAGAGATAAATATTCTTTAAAATACACGAGTATCTGTATTTTTATCTATTATTTTTAATTAATTAATAGTCTTTTTAATTAGATAACTATATTAATTAAAAACATATTAATCAAGAATAGTCTTTTTTGTTTAGTTTAAGCTTAATCTGGACAGATGCATCCTTTTTTCGTTTGCAATAATTTCGATGCTAAACTTTCAGTCATGATGTTTTGAGTCTCGATTTTGACAAGTTTTTATAATGTAACGGATGCGAAGCAATAAAGAAAAGTTAACGTACCAAATATAAAAATTTGAGATCATCTTTGAACTTTCTAAATAACAAAACATTTTAGGGTGTATGTGCAGAAATTGCGAGGAATTTTGTCTATTAATTAACATAAATTTGCTATTGGACCCATAATTATAAATAATTTTCAAATTTAACATTTAATTCCTTAAAATTATAAGTTCGAGATTTAAATTATCAGTATCAATAAATTATTGAGGTTTAATCCTAATTGTCTCCGGAATTGAACCGTATTAGTAAAGATTGTTTCATAAATTTATGTAAGTAAACATATTTTAATTTTTTTAAATATATATAAAATTTAAAATTTAGGGTGCATCATACGACTCATACATAATTCAGAGTGCATGAATGTAATTTACCTAAAAAAACGAGAAAAAAAAAAGAAAGGAAAAGAAAAGAAAAGTGCGTGCTTACGTAAAATCTTCGAGACAAGCCCGCGTAGCTTCAAGAAAAGAATCAAAGCGTCATCATATGATATCACACCAATTAAAAAAAAAAAAAAAAAAAAAAAACCAGTCAATCACTGCATTCCAATTCATATTTCTCTCTCTTTCTCTTTCATGCATATTTGTCCGCTCTCTAGGTAGACTATTGTAGTATCCGCCGCCTTGAACCCCAAACCCACATTCATACTGTGACTTTTCTCTTCCAAAAATGTCTGAAAGCTCCGAAATCGTCACCAAAGAAACCGACCCAAAAGAACCGCGAAACGTTTTCGCACTTTTCGCCAAGTTCAAGCTTCCACTGCCGTTTCTGAAGCCCAAAGATGGCCCCGTCGCCGAAGATGGACCGAGAGAACCAGTGGTTTCCGACGGAGGGACCGAAAGTCGGAAAGTTGATTTTGTGAGGATTCCGAAGGCGCAAGTGGCGGTTCCGCCTCCGGTGGCGGTAGAGAACGAAGAGGCTAACAAGACTTCGAATCCGATTATACTCTGGCAGGTTTGGGTTTTCTCCTTTTTTTTTTTCTTTTTGTAAATTTTGTTTGGTTGCCGGGAAAATGGAAGAAGAAAATGTTTTGATGGATTGACTTGTTATTACTCTTGTTTTGCTTATCGAGTATGTTCTTGAATTGAGTTGCGAGAATTTTGATGCTCTAGGAGTTGAATATTTGGGGATTTTGTTCGATTTAGTCGTTCTTTATGGTTCCGAGAACGTAAAAATTTAAACTTGCATTGATTAATCAAGAATTGTGTCTATACAGGAAAACTGTTGATAAGATGTGGAGGAAAATTGAAATTTGAGAGGTATAATTGGCTCAATGATGTTGCAACCTTGTATGCCTCTGATCCATTGGAGAGAAAAGTGTTGGAAGTTTTATGTTGAACAAAGTTGACTTAACGTAATAGCCTAATAGTAGATGTTTGGCAATGCAGAGATTATAGGATCAATAAGAAGGTTTTGCTAATGTGGCTTGCATTGCAGAGGTGAAGGATTGTGGTGTTATTGAAATGATTTTTTGGCGTTGGGGGAGTAAATTCTGACCACTAATGTTATAGATATATTTTAGATTATTTGTGTTTCTGAACACTAATGTGCTAGATATCTTTTAGGTTTTCTCTTTTTTTTTTTTTTTTTTTTTTTTTTTTTTTTTTTTTTTTTGAAAATTGTTTCTATAAAAAGGTTTGCATTTTTCCTCGTCGGTCAAATTTCTTGGACAATATTGGGGATCTGTGGTTGGTGGACAATGTAATGGCTTTTCAGAAGAAATTCTTTGTGGGGTGTGTGGCGTAAGAACATTAGGAAAAAAAAAATGTAATTCTGGAGTTGCAGTGATTTATTTGTCCTGTTCTTTTGCCTGGAGACATAATCTTATTGATTCAGATTGATCATGCATTATCACGTCATAATTCGGTTGTATGTTTCCCAACAATAATTTCAATGAAACTAGTTTTTAGTTTGGAGGCTGTTTTTGAACTCTGTTTGGACAATAATTTGACTAGTGCAGTTATCCCTTGAATTATTTAGGAACAAGATAGAGCATTCTGAATCATGTTAGATTGTTAGTTAGAAAGGCTTTGTTGAATGTCGATTCCACTACCATTTTTCCACTTTTATTGATGACTGATGGTTTTGTTTGATTGCATTTTCTAGTTCTGTTTTGTCAGCGTTGGATGGATACCTCATCCATATTTTTGTCTTGTACTTGTACTTTCTATAAGAAATCCTTTCAGTTTCTTAGCCAAAAAAAAAAAAAAAAAGATTTGTGCATTGGCAAGGTTGTCAGGACAAAAAATATTAGTTTTCGGTCTTATTGCTCTATTTTTATTGAGACTTTTAACAAGACGATTAAAGGGGCAGGTGTCCACGATATAAGTCAGGCCTTTCTAGTGAATATTTTTAAGCATTAACTCTGTGATAGCTAGGCCGGGCTGGAGCTAACAGATAACAAGGTGCAGGAGAGGCTTAAAAAATGGGCTGAAGATGAGGCCCAAGAAGGGGGAGCTCATGGGGATGCTGAAGCCCAAGAAGGGAGAGCTCAGGGGAAAACGACTGGTTTTAAGGGTCGTTTTGAGAAAAGGGGCAACATAAGGGCGAAGAGCAGCAAGGGAATTCTAGAAGAGGGATTTGGTGTTGAATGCGGAGCCAGAGCGCGTAGGACCCCGGGGTGGCTAGACGGTTTTGAGCTGAAGGGAAAACGTTGAGAGGAGCTAGAATTCCGGGTAGTTATGGGCAATTATGTTATGGGAGTTATTTTGCTATTTTCTTTTCTTTTCCATTTGTTCGGGGTCCCCATTGTAAGAAAATGGAGATATAAAAGGAAGAAGAGTTGTAATAGTGAAATCAGGTGAATAAAAGTTTTCTTTGAGGAGTTTCGCACTGACTCGAAGAGTGTAAATTCTACCATTTTTGTATCACCGGTGCTTTCATTGAGAGATGAAGAAAAAAAATGAGGAATGAGGAGATTGCTGAGTTGATGAGGGCAATGGAGACAAGCTTCAAGCAACACTCGGATGACCAGCTCGCGAAGTTTTCCTCCCTGTTGGAGCAACACATGGCCAGCATAGAGCTCTAAATTTTCCAGTGTGCACAAGCCAACCGTGGGACCCGACCGGAGACAGAACGTTCGGCGGAGCATGCGGAAGTCGAAGTAGGGGGTCACCAAGGTGGGGGAGTAAGGATGGGTGCAGCACCCACCACGATTGATATTCAAACTGTCCTGAAAACTCTTCGGGTGGATGTTCTGCGATTCAATGGGACCAACGTTGAAACCTGGATCTACAGGATTGACAAATTTTTTGCTCTGCACAAGGTGGAACCAGCGATGAGACTTGCCGTGGTGTCTTTTCATCTCGACGGTGAGCCCTCAACTTGGTTTCAGTGGATGGAAAAGGCCGGAGCAGTGACCAGCTGGGAAGTGTTCATTTACGAACTACGGAAACAATTTGGGTCCTCGTTCTATGATGATCCCTTGGGTCGCATTTCCAAACTGGTGCAGATTGGAACTGTTGCCAAATTCCTTTCAGAATTTGAAGGACTCATGATGCGAATATCAAGTGTATCCGAACCTTTGTTCCTTAATTTCTTTATTTGGGGGTTAAAAATTGAGATTCGTCGTGAACTATTGTTGCATAGACCTATTACTTTAACTGAGGCAATGGCTCAGGCTCAGCTGTATGAGGAGAGGAACGATGAACTAGTTGGACGGACAAGATAGGAAGGGTACCGTGCTGCTGAAGGCAGCTCTCACAGAGCTAGACAGACAGGGGCGTTTTCAGCTCCTCGTCAGGGGAATGTTGCAATTACAATCCCAAATCAAGGAGCTCCGTCTCGGGGTGAAATCAGGCTTCCGATCAAACGGTTGTCGCCAGCCGAGATACAAGCAAAGCGGGAGAAGGGGTTGTGTTTCAATTGTGACGAGAAATATCATATCAATCATAAATGTAAAAGTCGGGCCTTATTCATGTTTGGAGACGAGGAGGAGGAAGATCAGTCAGAGGCGGAACAACAGGGAACGGAGGAGATACCGGCTGATGACGACTTGGAGGTAAGTCTAAACACCTTTTCAAACTCCACTAATCCCCGCATATTCTGGATAATGGCTAAACATGGACATGAGGACTTAGAAGTTTTGATTGATACGGGAAGTAACAATAATTTCATACAAGAAGCACTAGTGGGAAAACTTGGGTTAAGTTGTAAAGAAAGCCAAGAAGTTCAAGGTTTACATGAGAAATGGGCAGTTTCTCGTGTGTGACAAGAAGTGTGTCGGGGTAGAACTTGTTCTCCAGGGAACTCGTTTTGAGGTGGATATGTTTGTTCTACCTATATGGGGATTGGATGTGGTATTAGGAATGCAGTGGCTGCGGACTTTAGGTCCCTGTGTACACGATCATGATGCTTTGACGATGGAATTTAAATGGCAAGGCCAGAGTGTGAAATTAGCCGATAATACACACCTTTCACCTAGGCAAGTTACCTTCTCACAATTGAATGCAATGGTTCAAGATGGCACTGTTAGGGGGGTGTTCACGTTGGCCGCAATTGAGGAAGACAACGAGGCTGTAGCTGCCAAGAAGGGAGAGGTAGAAGTGTTGGAGCAGGAACTGCCACCAGAGGGAAAAGGCTTGATCCAGCAGTTTCGGACAGTGTTTGAAGGGCCACGGGACCTGCCCCCCATTCGCAATGTTGATCATCGGATTCATTTGCAACTCGGATCTTCCCCCGTGAATGTGAGACCGTACAGGTATCCTTATTTTCAAAAGGAGGTGATGGAGCGGTTGTTTAAGGAGATGATGGAGTGCGGATTCATTCGCCACAGCACAAGTCCATACTCATCCCCGGTTTTGCTGGTCAAGAAAAAAGATGGGACTTGGAGGTTTTGCGTGGACTACCGTGCTTTAAATGCCCTTACCATCAAGTATCGATTTCCGATTCCTACAATTGATGAATTATTGGATGAACTTGGCGGAGCAGCAGTATTCCCCAAGTTAGATCTCCGTTCGGGCTACCACCAAATCCGAATGGATAGGAGAGATATTCACAAGACTGCATTCCGCACTCATGAAGGCCATTATGAGTTTGTGATAATGCCATTTGGCCTAACAAACGCACCATCCACATTCCAGACGGCAATGAATCAAATTTTCAAGCCTTATCTACGCCGATTTGTTATCGTGTTCTTCGATACATATTAGTGTACAGCAAGAGCTTGGAAGACAATGGGAGCCACCTTCGGGCAGTGTTGCAGTGCTTAGCGGATAGTGAATTCTATGCCAAGGGAAGCAAGTGCAGGTTTTTTCAAAGTGCCATAGATTACCTAGGTCACATTGTATCGCAGGAAGGGGTACGAGCTGATCCAGCCAAGGTGGAAGCAATGAAAAACTGGCCGCAGCCAAAGAATTTGAAGCAACTCAGAGGTGTCTTGGGCTTGACGGGTTACTACAGGCGTTTTGTGGCTCACTACGCGGCTATAGCAGCTCCACTCATCGAACTGCTTAAGAAGGACAATTTCCTGTGGGGCGATGAGGCAACTACCGCTTTTGAAAGGCTCAAGAGCACCATGATGGAGACTCATGTGTTAGCCCTACCATATTTTTCTAAGACTTTTGTGGTGGAAACAGACACCGCAAACATAGGCGTAGGGGCAGTGCTAATGCAAGACGGGCACCCTGTGGCTTATTTCAGCAAAAAACTGGGGCCTAAGTTGATGGGTGCGTCGGCCTATCTGCAGGAGCTGAGGGCAATGGTTGAGGCGGTCACTTAGTGGAGGCAATACCTCTTGGGAAGACACTTTGTCATTAGAACTGATCACAAGAGTTTAAGGGAGCTTCTCACCCAGGTTGTTCAGACCCCGGACCAGCAACACTATGTCCGGAAGTTAATGGGGTATCAGTTTACAATCGAATACAAACTAGGTTCGGAGAACTCGGCGGCGGATGCCTTGTCACGAAAACATGAACCATCAGACTATCAACTTAAGGCAGCGGTTTCTATGGGACAATTTGAATTTCTGGAGGAGCTGCGCCGCGAGAATGGAACTTATGGCGAATTGCTGGAGTTGCAAGGTTAGCTAGCGAACGGTACACGAGATGATTCAATTTTTCCTTTCGGAATGGCTTGTTGTTCCACAAGGGAAGGCTGTATTTAAGCAAAGATTCTAGGTTGAAGAGTAAGATGTTGCAGGAGTTCCACGAAACTCCCATCGGAGGCCACGCAGGAGTGGAGAGGACGTTTATGCGGCTAAGTGCCAGTTTTTATTGGGAAGGTATGCGAAAGGATGTCAAGGACTATGTGAGCAACTGTGTGACTTGTCAAACTGTCAAGTATTCAACCACAGCACCTAGTGGATTGTTGCAGCCCCTAGAAGTTCCCGAACGAGTCTGGGAGGATTTGGCCTTGGATTTCATTGTGGGATTGCTGAATTCAAAGGGGCACACTTCCATTCTCGTGATAATCGATAGACTCACCAAATATGCCCATTTGGGTCCTTGCCGACGAACTATACAGCCACCAAGGTCGCATAACTTTTTTGCGGAATGGTTATTAAGTTGCACGGCCTTCCACGCTCTATTGTCTCAGACAGAGACCCCATTTTTACTAGCCAGTTTTGGAAGCTGTTTGAGTTGATGGGCACTCGGTTGAAGATGAGTTTCGCCTATCACCCACAAACCGATGGACAAACTGAGGTGTTAAATCGCTACCTTGAGCAATATTTGAGAGCATTCACCGCCGACCAACCTAAGCTCTGGAGTACATACTTGCACTGGGCCGAATATCACTACCACACCTGCCATCATTCGGCCATTAGGATGAGCCCTTTCCAGGCTTTGTATGGCCGACAGCCTCCGACCATTCCAACATATGTCAGTGGTACTACCTCGGTACAGGCTGTTGATGAGGCTCTTACTGCTCGAGATGCCTTGCTACAACGCCTCAAGGAGAACTTGACACAAGCCCGAAACCGCATGAAACAACTGTCTGATCGAAAGCGTCGAGATGTGGAGTTTCCAGTGGGGAAGTTAGTGTTAGTTAAGGTGCAGCCGTATAGACAGTCGATGGTGGCAAGGCGTTTGAATTCAAAACTTTGCCGGCGCTACTTCGGACCTTTTCCGATCATTGCTCGGTAGGGCCAGTCGCGTATACACTAGAATTGCCACCAGGAAGTCGGATTCATCCAACCTTCAATGTCTCACTACTTAAGGAATTCAAAGGGGACAAACAGACAACTAGCTACCCACTGCCTGACGTGAGTAAAGCCAATCGTCCTCTTCTCACACCAACGGCAATCCTTGCTTCCAGAATCATTCATAAGCAGGGCACAGCCGTGAAGCAAATTTTGGTGCAGTGGTCGCATAGTCCCCTGGAAGATGCCACATGGGAAGACCTTGCGGAGTTTGGCCAGCTGTACAACTTACCCGACCTTGAGGACAAGGTCGATTTCAATGGGAGGGGAAGTGATAGTTGGGCTGGGCTGGAGCTGACAGATAACAAGGTGCAGGAGAGGCTTAAAAAATGGGCTGAAGATGAGGCCCAAGAAGGGGGAGCTCAGGGGGATGCTGAAGCCCAAGAAGGGAGAGCTCAGGGGAAAACGACTGGTTTTAAGGGTCGTTTTGAGAAAAGGGGCAACAGAAGGGCGAAGAGCAGCAAGGGAATTCTAGAAGAGGGATCTGGTGTTGAACGCGGAGCCAGAGCGCGTAGGACCCCGGGGTGGCTAGACGATTTTGAGCTGAAGGGAAAACGTTGAGAGGAGTTAGAATTCCGGGTAGTTATGGGCAATTCTGTTATGGGAGTTATTTTGCTATTTTCTTTTCTTTTCCATTTGTTCGGGGTCCCCGTTGTAAGAAAATGGAGATATAAAAGGAAGAAGAGTTGTAATAGTGAAATCAGGTGAATAAAAGTTTTCTTTGAGGAGTTTCGCACTGACTCGAAGTGTGCAAATTCTACCATTTTTGTATCACTCTGTTGCTTTAATATTGGAGTAGCTGTATTGAGCAAAGAAAAATATTGGAGTAGCTGTGTAGAAGTGATAATTTGACGTGTCTTTCGACCTATATTTTCAATGCTTCTTTGTCATGGTAGGGCCCTTTTCTTGTGTTGCCAGTCTGACCACTGACAATGCCTTTTCTCTAGCAGTTCTCTTCTATCATCTGGTTGCTCTGTGCTTTTAATCGTTTAACATTAACATATTTTCTTTCTTTGTACTTTGCTTAGAGCTGATTCTTTCCTTTTCTGTTGTGAAATTGTTTAGAGGCATTTGTGACTATCATCCATCTATTTATTGTGATCAAGAGCTTTCAACTGCATATCTTCTTGTTATTTTCTTTTCTGTTCTGGCTTCTGTAGCATATCTCTTGTGGTTTGTCAGGAAATTTTGCATACATTTTACTCCAGCGTCTAATGATGTAATGGGCCCATATCAATGAAACAAATAAACATGAATTTGATTAGCTAATGCCAGATGAATGTAAAATAATCTTTTCGTACATTTAAGTAGAGAAACACATTAAAAGATAAGAAACAAAAAGGAGGTGAAGGCTTCTGCTGGAATCTCAGTACATGTAAGGGAATCGTAATCTTTGGTTTAGGCAATTCCTTCTATGGTTGGTAAATTTACCTTTTAATTGGCTTATCTTTCAAAGTTTTAAGCAGTCCTAGCTGTTTGCTCTTCTTAACTTGTATAGAAAAATAGCTTGTGCTACTTTTGTCTATCTACGGATTTTAGCACTCAATGGGCTGGTTTTCCGGTTTGCCTGTGAAATTGGTGAAAGGGTCACATATTCATTATACTTTGGACTTTAAGAGGAACAAAGACCAGTAAGTAAAGTTCTTATCTACATGTTCGTCGAAGAAGAAATTAGAGTACAACTGTTTTGGTTTCTGGACGGTTGATCTATTACCTGGCTATCATCTTCAACTAAAAGAGAGAACGAGAGAGAGAGAGAGAGAGAGAGAGAGAGAGAGAGAGAGCTGTAAGACCATAAAAATTTCCCGTCAACAAGGTAGTATTCTTTTTCTTCAGGTTATTAAATCGTTTCTTGTGCTCAGGTTTATGCACTTGGAGGGTTTATGGTTATGAGGTGGATTTGGGCAAGATGGAATGAAAGGAAAGGCAGAAAGGAGAATTCTTCTGAAGACGATGACGATGAGCATTTAGATGAATAGGTGTTAGCCTTACCGTGTGAAATCCTTGAAACATCAGAATTTTGAGAACAGAATTATTTGTATTTTCAGTTCTTAGTCAAATTATTATCTTTCCATATGTGCTTGCAATCATTGTTTTTGTGTAATTTCCATGTTGGTTGCAGATCGTGTAGTTTCATGCTATGTGGTGTTTTTACCTCGTACGTTTGTGCAATATTACTTAAGAAAAACACTTCAGGACCACATTGTATCAGACTCTAAGCAACTCAAATGAGTGGTTCGATCCATCTAATATAAGATTAGTAACCTTAAAAAAAAGTATTATCTTCCAGGGGCATGTAAAGGGTAAAGCAAACCCGAGTTGCACATTATTTAAATACAAAAACAAACACCAACTTTTAAGGACATTATAAGTCATGTTACTTAACAGAGACTTTTTAAGATAGAAGTTTAAGTTTTTAAAAATTCTAATTTTTATAGTGTGCATGTTATTCCAAATGTTTTTTTTTTTTTTTTTTTTGTTTTAATTGGATATTCAAAGGTTTTTTTTTTTAAAAACTTTGTTGATAGGATATTCCAAAGGTTTTTCATGTAATTGTAAATACATGGCTCGGATTTTCCTTTGAGATGCAAACTGAATTTCGTTGTAAAGTAATTGACTCATTGGTCGAACACAAATTCTCTCACATAATCTTCGATAAGGATGGAAGCATGCGCCATATCTACGTGAAAAATGTATTCCGCAACTCAAGTAGCAATAACTTGGGATTGCTTTTATTATTGTTATTATTCTTTACTGCTGTTGCTTTTGGAGTGAGCTTGGAGTTAGTTTTTAGCAGTAGAGTGAGAAATGTGTTTTATTTACTCTTTTTTTTTTTTTTTTTTAAAAAAGTAAATTGTTGCTTGCATGCAGATTCAAGGCATACAAAAGCCTACCTAATCTTGAGCCAAAAAATAAAATAAAATAAAAATAAAATAAAAAGGCCTATCATAATCCCCTTGACTGGATATCAAAATCTTTTTCACGAGGATTCCTCGCAAAATACCACAAATGAAGAAATTGGACAGTGAGTTTTGGGGCCACGGAGAATACTCTCTTCTAAGTAGGGATATCTAAAAAAAATACATAACACGGTGTACTTCTGGTTCTGGGGCACTATCGAAATGGATATTAGAATTTATCCTCGGAATTAGTATTATAAAGCATAGCATTAGAATTTAGGTAGGGATGGATATATAAAAAAATACCCTAGAGTTTTTTTTTTTTTTTTTTAAATTTTTAAACAAGGGTAGTCTTTGTATGTGAACTCCGAAGGAAAATAAATGAAAAATAACAAATAATCCATTTCGATAAAAAAAAAAAAAAAAACACAAATACATGATAAAAAAAAAAACCCCACAAGGACAGGCACAGGCGCCTCCTTCTCTTACTCTCACTCTTGCCTCGCCTGGTGGAGGGGTTTTTGTTTTAGCTTCACATCTGCAACTCTTCTTCTTCTTCTTTTTTCCCAGAAACCAATCACAATTTTGTGTCAGTCTTTTTGTCTGCTTTGTTTTCTGGTTTGTTTCTCACTTAGAAATGGCTCTGCTAGTGCGACGCATTCTAATGACAAGCCTGCCACAATCTTTATCTTTACCACCACTCAATAGCAACAACTTCATCACAAATCCTCGTAATTCCTTGTCTCTTTTACCAAATCTGCACAATCCATCTACTACTAATACTGCTGCTAGAAGAAGAAGAAGAAGGAGATTATTAGTAGTATCAAAAGATCCCTCCAACGAAACAGATAATGAAATTGAAGACGACGATGATGACGAACCCAAGATTAATGATCCTTATTCAATGGATGAGGAAGAAAGACGCGAATGGAGAAGCAAGATTAGGCAAGTAATGAGCAACATTGAAGATGACGTTGAAGAGGAGATTGACCTTGACCAAAGGAGGAAGAAAATGCAAGAACTTGTGTCTCAATACCCTCTTGTTGTTGAGGAAGACGACCCCGAATGGCCCGAAGACGCTGATGGCTGGGGCTTCAATTTGGGTCGCTTCTTCGACAAGATTACTATCAAGAACAATCCCAAGAAACAAGACAGTGATGATGATGAAGATGGATACGACAGTGAACAAAACGAGATTGTGTGGCAAGACGACAACTACATCCGTCCTATCAAAGACATTACCACCTCCGATTGGGAGCATACCGTTTTCAAGGACATCAGCCCTTTAATTATCCTTGCTCATCATCGCTACAAAAGGTTTTGGTTTTACTTTGAACCTTCTCCATCTTTCTTTTCCAACTAGAAAGCATTTTTTTTTTCTCTTAATTGTCTGTCTATTCGCATTCCCATTCCCATTCGCAGGCCGAAAGAAAACGAAAAAATTCGAGACCAAATAGAGAAGGCTGTGCAAATCATCTGGAACTGTGGGCTACCTTCTCCAAGAGTAAGCTAGCAACCAAATCTAGTACCCGTTTATTTATTCCTTGACATGGCATTTGTATTCTGTATAATTAAATTTAATAACGTTTGTCATGTTGTGCAGTGTGTTGCTGTTGATGCTGTCGTTGAGACTGATTTGGTCTCTGCTCTTAAAGTGTCTGTCTTTCCTGAGATGATTTATACCAAGGCAGGGAAGATCTTATTTCGTGACAAAGGTAACATCAACTCACGCCATTGCTTGTGCCGTGCGTGTGTGTCTGCTGTTTCTCTTCTTGGCTATGCCTTTTTATTGTCTATTCTCAATTCTTAAATCCTATTTTGCTGTTACTCCAGCAATTCGAAGTGCGGATGAGCTCTCAAAAATAATGGCGTTTTTCTATTATGGAGCAGCAAAGCCTCCTTGTTTGAAAACTGTTGGAGATACCCAGGAAGTGATCCCTTCAGTTCCTGTTAATGCCCCGCCATGAGTAGAATAGATGAGTTATGTATAATACTTTGTGATATTTTGTTGTTTCATCTGTATATCCCAGATTTTTCAGTTCTATATGGAAGTTTCTTTAGAATGAAATCTCTGTTATTCTATTAAATATCTGCCTGCTAGTGTGCCAAGAACTAAGGGACACTTGAATGTCCGGACCTGAGGGGGTCCACTCTTTTATTTCAACAACGAAATGCCAAATAAACAGTACACGTTCCAAACTGGAAAGACACCAACTTTTTTCGTTTATGAGATTATTTGTCATATTTAATGCATATAAATATATGAAACAGAGTTTGGCCCTGAGCTAGTTGTTATGAATGCCGCAACAACAAAACGCTTTGTGGTAATGAAAGCGAAAGGCGAAGAGCTGGGCAAGATTGGAGCCATCAAACTTGCAGTCATCAACACCTAGTTTTCGTTTTGTGCTCTTGCCTCCAAAAACTGAGAGGCATTTTCCCGTACTGTGTGACACCCAGAATCGGAATCCATGGTGGTTTAGTTTCTTTGGTGGATTAACTGATTTCCAGTCGGCGTCCCCTAAGCTATGAAGAGAGCTCAATGAACGGAGACTCACTTTGCCATGCTCGTCCACTGTCAGATAGCTTTGCCCTTTTGAGCACTTGTCCATGTAATTGCTAAACCTGTATCATATGTGGTACACAGACCGAGTGAAAGGCACACATGCTTTCTAGTACTGTGTTTTTGTTTAGTACATGTAATTCCTTTCCTGTACTTATTTCATGACATGAGCATGTATAGAATAGAATTTACCTGTGGTAGCCTGAAGCTGAACCGGAAGAAGAATTCCATCCAAAATAGGCATTGTATTCTGTGGACTGACCACCTTTGATATTTGGTACCGCGTAAATGCCTCTGTCGCTCAAAGGCACATAATCAGATTGCAAAGCAGCGGCAATAAGAGAATCATCAAATGCTGTCATGTGGGGGTAATCTTCATTAGGAGGGCATTTCCTTGATTCACATTTGGAGCATTGTCTGCATAGATTCTCGCTTTTTAAATCTGCAGCATTCATCGTTGCGCCATCATCACCGTAGGCGCTGCTATTTAACACCACCAGGATAATCAGGCACACACCCACCACAATGAGTCTGTCCATTCTCAGTTCTTGAATTTGTTTCTTGCTTTCTCTTGTTAGAGGTTAGTAATATTTTTTTGTGGCTCATCAAGCTGACCATGCTTATATATACAGAACACATTGCCTAGCTTTTGTTGTTGTTTATTGATGTTATCAACTCCTTTTTGTTTCCAAATGGTAAAAGGGAATTCAAGTTGCTGTCACAACGAAGCTGACAATTTATGGTAGAATATAAAATGTGCAATTGTGAATATGTAATGGTCATAATAGCTTGGAAGAGGTTGTCCTTGTTTGCCTTGGGTTGAAAACATCGACAATTTTGGTCTTATATTTCTTTAGTGATTCCAGTGATGCTAATGAAACCTTTTTCTATTATTTACCTCTGAGGAATAATGATCAGATTTACGACCCATACCGTATTTGTTGGTTTATAAATTAAATATTGTGCTTTTGACCTGGACGCTTAGGCTATCTGTGCAGTTAGCAGCTTCATTTGCGTGCATGGATATGTTTGTTGGAGGTCATTTAATTATTGTTGTTTTTAACATAATAACTTGCACATACTTGTCAGACGACCATCAACAAACACTTTCATGCTATATATAAAAACATAACACGGCAAATCTAAACCATCGCACAGCGTAAATTACCGTTTCACCGTGCCATATTTTTCAAAAAGTTAGCATAGATATTTTGCACTAACATGTTACTCCGGTACATTTATACATGTATCTGTGAATCTACACGTCCGTGTATCACTCAGAGATACCAAATATAACATCATATTTGGTACCAAATATAACATCATATACCACCAAATAGTTGTGGTGATAAGGACGCCTTTGTTAAGTCTCATCTGTCCATCCTTTCAGAGTTCGATACTACGCACTCACGCTTTGCTGGTCTACCTCTTGTGAGAGATGAAGTGAGCCTCCACGGGCCTCACAAGATGGACGGGATTAAAAACCGGTTGGATAATCAATAGAGACTAATTTAGACAATTTTCATATACTCAGTGGTCCCCGGAATTGCTACTATAACTGAAGGCTAGAGAACATAAAGTGCACCATCAGATCTCTTTTTTCATTCAATATATATATATATATATATATATATATATAACATCATATGGCAATCATGAGGCAGAAACATGGGATAAAGAGCCTTACAAGAAACTTTATTTACTCTTTTTTTTTTTTGCTACTAAAAATATTCAACAAAATAACTTGGTGAAGAAAGTTACAGCACATTAATAGATAGACCGAAACCTGTACAAAGGCCAACCTTATTTGGGAAATGAATGGCAATGTATTCAGCTGTCTATGTTTCACTTATTGAAAATTGAATGCGATGAGGACCACCAAAATACAAGCTTCTATTCCATGATTTCCAACTCTTTGTTCTTGCCATTTCTCAAGAGTCCATGCCAATAAGATGGTCCAGAGCTAACTCTATATTCTCTGTACAGAGTCCCGAGACCCATCCCGAAATCCAGGGTCCATTTGACGGCAAGCTTCGAAAAAGAAAGGGGGGAAAAAGAAAGAAAAAAAGAGCCTCTGAACTACTCTAACCAAGAGATCTAATTCTGAACTGTATATGATGATCTACTATGCACTGTGAAGAGGCAAACTTTCACCGATTCCAATTGATGGACTACGAAAAATTCATCTTAAACCAGAAATCATTCGGGCTGAAAGTAACCATCATAAATAGAAAGTCGGTCAAATGCATCAAAATTTGCCTTCATTCCGACAAATTGGCTGCCGAGCTGAGCACATCCTGCATCTGGCCACTTGCAGCCTCCGTCTCGAGTGCGTAGCGGACATAAGGTTTCACACACTCGACTAATTGGATTGCCAGGAGCAACATCATCAGCTGCAACTGTAATTGAAACGGAGAGATCGGATTTCTCATCGTTCTGCATGATACTTTCTGATTCTCTCCTTGAAGGAGAATAATTAAATTTCTGTGGAGCAACAATCAAGCTATTTTCAATATCAAGAGTGCAATCACCACTTCGTGAGAAGTGGACCTTGCATCCAAGTGATTGTATTGCTCGCTTTAAAGCCTCACTTTCCTTGCCGGCTCTCTTGGCCAAGCTCATAGCTGAGCTGCTGACATGCTTTACATCTCGTAATTCTGCACTTAAAGATTCCATTGCAGTGGTTATTTCCCTAGCTTTCTTTTCTGCAGCTTCTTTTTCCTGTAAAACAATGCATGCATCACGCAAAAGTTTATAGGATTTTCCCTAGAAGCATGTTAACAATTTACCATATTCTTGGATGAAAACCCAATAGTGTAACATTCATTTGAGAATAAGTATCCCCTGTGAGACAACTGGTAGACCTTATCTATATGAATAGTTTCAAAGTAAACCTCAAGATTTGATGTATTTATACTATTTGGCTGTCCCACAACTTAGCTTTTTATAGTCAGGTCTCCTAAACACATCATACTAACACGATGACGAAAGGCCTTAGGTTTACCTATGATGATGTTAACTATGTATCCTTTGCGGTTTTTATAGGTTTACCTATTACGCTTGCCTCAGATTTCTTAATAACAAAAACCCAAGTTACTAAAGTGATTGGTTAATACGGTAGAATCCGACAAGATCAGAGTAATCTATTACACCATCGAATCGGATGAAATAGGATCAATGTCATAAATATTAGATAGATGAGGTGCAGATGGAAGCATATAGACTTAGGATCAAAGTGGCAAACTTGTTAAATAAAAATGCTTAAGACAACGGTTAATGTATCCTGGAAAGTCGCACTTAAGGTTAGATCATTGATATTCAGAATTTCATTTATATTGAATTTAATCTTTATCCTATATTATTTTGCTGATGGGGTTGGAGGAAATAACAGGTTTTTGATACAGAAAAAAAAAAATTAAAAAAAAAATTTTAATAAAAAGCTGTCATTTCCTCTTAACCCATCAGCAAAAATAATATATAATAGAGGAAGGAAATAACAGCTAAAGAAATGATAAAACGTATTACCTTCTGCAATTCGGAAAATTTAAAAGCCATCTTACGGCATTCAGCTTCAGCTTCTGCAGCTTGTGCTTCCGTGGGACAAGACCAACGAAGATGGAACTGAGGCCAAAGAGTTGGTGCTAGAGCTGCAGCTGGTGGCAATATTGGACCATCGTGTTTCAGTGGATCATAAAAGAGGTTATAGTGCACATGTGAATTTCCTTCTCCAACACGTAGCTCAACCAAATATGCCCACAAGCATCCAGAAGCTTCAGAAATACCACATTGCTGCCTCTCTTTTTCACTAATTTAACATAAGCAATCAGTATAAAGGTACTTAGCAACCAGCAAACTTAATGCTATAAGAATAGAAGAAATCTTCACGGTCCATTGATCACATCAACATCATTGGGTTGCATTTGCACCAAATAAAAAGTTCCATGTAATTAAAAAAAAAGGAAAGCAAAAAAAATTAACAAAGGAAAGAAAGAGCATACTTAGGCTTTGTTTAGGATAACTACTTCTAGGCTGTTATTTGTTGGGAAACAAAAAAATAAAAATAAAAATAAAAAAGAGAGGAGGAGAGATAGGCTTTAAATTAGTGTCGGAAAATTTTCATTAAAAACAGATTAACAAGACACGATGGCGATGTTTAAATTTGTTATCAAGGGACAAGAGAGTAGCTTTTAAAAGTTTCACTAAATTCTTCACAATTTCCCCTTCTTCTCTTAAAAATCTTTTTCAGCACATTTCACCAAGTTTTAACTCAAGCCCCTTACAAGCCCAGACCATCTTACATGGCAGCATACCAAAACCACTTCTCCTTAACAGTCCACTCTACGGATCATCTTTTGACCTTTTGAAAACTTAAAAGACATTTTATTAGAACACTAACAAACTATTGTCACAAAGAGAGAGAGAGAGAGAGAGTAGGAAAAAACAAAGGAACAAAAACAAAGAGTAATAGCAATAACAAGCAAGATCCTAGTATTCTTGTGTTCTATCTTCACAACAATTCATCATATTTTCTAGTTTACCGGCAGTGAGTCAAGTCTCAAATCATTTCAAACTTTTCTCTGATATCATGGCATCCAAACGACTCATAATTATAACCAACACACCAATATATCATAACTCGCCTCACTTTATGCAGTACGCATCCAACAGCAGATATAATTTGTAAACCAGTGCACTGTTTCGCAATCTAACTTCTCAAGTAGAGACGTGTAAACACACACATTGGAATATAATTAGAAAATAAGATCATAGCCCTTTAGTTAAACTTTACTACAATGAAATTTCTTAAACTTATTCTTTTGAAAAAAAAAAAAAAAAAAAAAAAAAAAAAAAAAAAAAAGAGTTGTTTTCAAAGATATGGAAGGACACATTAATAATAACTAGCTTTTTCAATATATTTCACATCTAGCTGTCTATCAACAAGAGGGAAAATTAACTGATACTGATACCCATTAAAGAATAGAATAAATAGAGAAAAATCAAGTAATTGCACCCCAGAAACCAAAAAGGAGTACCTACCTATTACACAAGAAGTTCCCAAAGCGACAGGAAAGCACACAATCCAAGAGATCCACTAAGAAAGCCTACATCACCAAAAGTAAGGGAAGGTTACTTTTCTGTCCAAGAAAGGGAGAAAAAAGTAAAGGAAGGAGATGATTTTCATAAACGTAAAATAGAACACCCAGCCATTTAATTGAAGTGGAAAGTTCACATGCCGAAGAAGGATACATACTGATGAGAACTCGAAAGCAAAAGGATACATCCGCAACAATTGTGAAACACAATCAATCCACTGCACAAAAATTGTGATCAAATAAGTGCCAAATACAAGGAAATGTCAAAAACCACCTGAGTTCTTGGACAAAGCCTCATCTTGTTAGCTAGCACACCAGTTGACCCATTACAGGAGATAAAAGATCTCCATTAGTCTTAAGGTTTAAAGCATAAATTTCCCAATATCAAACATTAGTTTAACTAAGAAGCAAATTTGTCTCTTCCCATTAGGCTTACTTAGGGCCCAGCAGAATTTTATGGACTGGGAAGAAGTCATAGTCAGCTGAAGGCCAGATGAGTCCCCTTTGGAACTACAGTCCTGCTCTGGGAACCCACCCATGCCCTGCACAGCCCCATTCAAATTTCACAGAGATCTTCTCTGTAATAGAAGAGCCCGTAAGGATTCAGAATTCACTTTTTACAAACCAGACCTTTCAAACAAAATGTTGAGCCCACCGCGTTATATATTCTGTTACCTATGCCACGAAATGCAGAAAACAATAATTCTTGTGGAAAGATGAAACTTTTTTATGAAGTCATGAACTACGCCAACAAAAGATTGTCAGCATAATATATCCCTAGTACCTAAAGATGATAATGCACGCACCTGCAAAAATATGGGAGAATAATTGTTTGAATGATGCGACGAATTAGGATTTTGAGATCCATAGGATCCTGATGGTTGGCGCATGGGTGATGACGAAAAACTTCCAGTGGAAGACTGCCTTGATAATTCAAAAGGTACATTCACACCACCAGATACAGTTGGCAAGCCCACACGATCTGAAAATGGATGGCCAAATGCGAGCCAATCTTTTTCAACAAGTGCCTACTCAAAATATATATTGAATTCATGAGGTCATATTCCAGGCAAATACATCCAGTAACAAAGGCAGGGAGACGGGAATCAGATTCCGGTAAAGATGTGATTCAACCAAGTTTTAAACCAAACACACACACACACACATTAATACTACAAAGAACATAGCAGAAAAATCTATATATTGTACAATTACTAGGAACAACATTCAGCAGATTCCTATAAGTGCCTCTTAGATAATTTTCAGTGTCTCATAAGACTTGAGGCTAAAACACAAGAACATGCAACTGAAGAAGTATATTTAATGTCAAGATTATACCTGAAACCCTGTGAAAGTTCGATAATATGGATCAAGCATCAAACTGGCAAGCGAAACGAGTTGAGTTGTTCTATCCCAACCATCACTACAAAAATGGGTCATGAGAACGTTAGAAATGGCATCATATTGAAAACACCAAAACGTTACTGTTTCTATGAATAAACAACATCAAAATGCCTCACCTGCAATGAACTAGTACAGATGCTGATTCTAAAGCAACACGTGCAGCAATCCAAGCTGAGCCAGCCAAGATACTTTGTATATGTATTAACCAACCACTGTCTCCAAGACTCGATACTGAAACAGACATACTGCTGAGATTGCCTCCACCCCAGGTCCACCCACCATGTCTCTGTCAACAGTCATGGTACAAAACAATCTTACTTTCTTGCTGAAGTTTGGTAAAAAGTCATAAAGAAACTTCACATTCTCTGTAGTGTGAATCCTTGACAAGATTTCATTTTTAAAATTTATTTTGACGAACACCAACAACATTTAGGATTTAACTTGAATCCTCAATAACATTTCATATTTTTTTTTTACTTAATTGTGGCAGACACTCCTAGGGCCTTTAGGATTATATCGTTTAACCCTTCTTATTCTTTTTATAAGAAAAACCTTTCATTGATAAAAATCAATTACAAGGAGAAAGGATAAAGTATTCTCAAACAAGAACTAAATGTCATGGTTGATGCTCATAAAATGATGAGTCTATAACAAGACCGACCAAGAATGATGACATTCCATCTGATGAATTTGCACCATGTGTATCCAAGTAGTCTCTTAGCCGAGCAAAACTATCTCGCATCGCGTGGATGTTATCTATCCCAAAGAAAACTACCTGGTGAAATATAACAAAAAAAGAAATTAGCAAAACCATGATGCCAACTTTTATTACTAAAATTTCCCTCCAAAAAAATTATTCACCAAGTGAAGCATTAATGGAATTCTCAAACCTGAGACAGACCTCAGATTGAAAATAGTTTGAAGAGGACTCCGAGCCACCTCCCATTGCACTATTAGCCAAAGCATTTTTTCTAGGTCTAGCATCAGCTATGTATAACTTCCTGGTTGAGGAGGGAATCAATAAAATTAACCCAAACAATACAGTTTTCTGGAGAGGGGGAAAGAATCAACTGTCAGCTGAGAAAACAAAACCAATAACAGGTCAACCCTTATTCCTTACCTCCTTTTTCCCCCTGCACCACCAAGTTGAGTACAAAGTGCAGCAACAAGCTTCTCATCAGTATTGCTGCAAAGAAAAAGGAGAAAATGTGAACTTGTACAAATTCTTGAAAGTAAGCAGTCATCTCTTTGCATACGTCATTTGGTATATAGTGGTTTTATTTTGACAAATTACCTCCTCATGTTCATCATAAGACCAACTAATGGTTGGGATGACCGCGCAAGAACTGCTCCCGTTCCTGTAATTTGCCATGTCAACAAAGATGAGAATAAAAATTGTGACAAAATATAGAAATAAGTAAGGTTCACCGCATACCTGGATGACACCACGTAATTACAGGCAATCGACATCTTGCTCGAAAGCTGGAAGCTTGAAGCAAATCATCATCACTACCATTTGCAGCAATCAAAGTGTCATTAGCATAATTTGTATATCAAAGTAAACCTAATCAATGGTTGACAATGACATCAAATCAGAAGCGAAAACAGATCGGATGGGTCTCAAAAGTCTTACGTAATGCAACTTGGTACAATCAAGGAAAATGGATAAGTCTGGCAGATTGTATAGCTGGAATTTACACTACTTATTCTCCATAAGTCATTGGACAATGTGAAAGAACCATCTTCAACCATGCTTACTGATGCATGGGAAAAGCCCTTTCCAAGAAGCCGAAAATATTCATTTAATAATCGCAACTGTGGGTTAGTGTTACTGAACTTGGAAGGCCCAGAAATTAAAGCATAAAGATCCCAGAGTCTTGGTGGCTTCGCACACCTCAACAATGCGTCAAATACTGCACGTCTCTGTAGGTGCCAAAATGTATTAGATCAAACCAGAATACATGAAAGAAGCAGCCAACATAACACTGATTTCTGAACTCACTATTATGATTTCTGAACTCGTTATACTTCCACTTACAAAAAAGTTAACACAAGCATAATAAACCACTTTTGAACTATAGAGTTGACTTGAAATTCAGAGAGAGAGAGAGAGAGAGAGAGAGAGAGCAGAAGAAGAAGAAGAAGAAGAAGGACTACAGACAAACAAGGAAGTTCACTGACTAACAAGAAAGAATGTATTTTACGCTGCAAAAAGACAAAAGGCATATACTCATGAAAATCTTGCTAACTACAGCAAAGTAAAACGTCCAACTAGTCTCAATTTAATGTAAATTATGTAATAAAACAAAGCTGTCTGATCGATGGTCATATAGGAAGCATAACTCCAAAGTCAATTTGAGAAAATGTGGCATGCGCCATAGTTTGACTCCTCTTTTAGACTATTGACACCATGACAATGAGTTTGAAACATCCATTGTCCCAAAGAAACACGACACTCAATCCGCTAGATCAATCTGCAGCTACCCTCAAAGTAACTTGCCATCCATGAATGTTTACATCTCACATGCCGTATTAGGATTCAAAAGCACTTGACTTTGCAACTAACAGATCACAGAAAAATTTGCAAGCAAGCACCTCGGTCGGATAAAATGTGTGGTTGCATGTTATTGTTGCTCATAAAAATACTCAGAGTGCAGAATGAGACTCCAAAACTAATGTATAGTAAAGACATCATTATGTAAAGCGTGAAATTCTCCATCCTCTTATTATATGATTATTAAATGATAAACAAACATTGAACATTCTCAGAGCTTATGTCTTACAATGAAAACATGCCTCTGATTGCAATGTTGGCATCCGTAACCATGGATATAATAATTGTATTATCTCTATTTTATGTACTATTGCAACCAAATGCAAATATTAAAGATGTGAAATTAATGAGCTATGAGATTAGAACCAAATTAATGAGCTATAAAATTGGAACCAAATTAATGAGCTACATAAAAACTTTTATCAAATGACTACTTCCAGGAAAATCTGATTCACGCCATGCACGTAGTAGTAATAAAAACAAAATATAAGGAATTCAATATTAGAAAAAGAGGAGGAGGAGGAGGCACCTGCTTTGTTCGAGGTCGAAATCCAAAGACAATAATTCTCATGTCTTTCCCTGAAAAACAGATAACAATCCTTTATTTCTCTCATTGCCTTCAGAAAGAAGCAACAACTGATAAAACAAAATGCATTTGATTTTGTAATGTAAGCAAAAGAAACTACTGGGGACATGTATTACTCAACTAGCAAAAGATAATCACCTATTCGAATCTTTTTCCTTCGTTTAAATTGTTAAGGTCTTTCCCACATTTTTCCCATTAAAATATAGGCTCCTACAAGTATTTGGAGTATTTATTCTAACTTTCAATTTCTGATTTCCATAAGTCCAAAGCCATTTAAATTGGTAAACTCTTGCTGAATTCATACCAGACAAATTCCACAACATTATATCGCATCGAAGGCTGAAAATACATGAATCCGTTACAAGTTAATTCTTGCAATGTACCACACGTGAGCGCGCGCACACAGAGAAATAGAGAGGACCTAAATGAAGTCTGAAAGTACTAGTTCTTATGCCAAAACCGGGCAAGCTACTATATGACTACCCACCATACTAATATTAACTGCCACCATGTTATGACATCACATATCTTTTAGGTAACCACATAGTATTCCAAACACCATGTTGTAGAACATAGAAACTATGTTAAAAATGTTGTCAATCATCATAACATGAATTCACAATTTGACACCAAATTCAGGAAAACAAATGAGGATGATTTAAAGAAATATCTAAAAGCATACCAATAACCTGGAGAAGTCGTCGAGATGGACTCTTGTCAGACTGGCGAGGAGCTGATTGCATCTTCGAAGCCTAAAACTCCCAGAAATGATGTATTCAATACACAAATTACTTCAGTTTAAAATACATACATACATAAATAAATAAATAATAATAATAATAAACCAACATCTAGCCGCAAAGCCAGAATACATATGTTACTTTTATTCATGTCAGATAATATTGCAATAATATTTACATATTTGATTTTTCTTCTACCCAATATTTTGATGTCAAAAAAGTTGGAAAAAGTAAAATAAAGTCTTCTAATGAGAAAGAGAAGTGAACTTGCAAATAGTTGATAATTTAGTTATTAAAAAAAATGAAGCAAATAATTATGTTCAACTGTTTCTAGAAAAGTAGAACAAGGTGATGCGTGAAGAGGATGCTAAAAGGTGAGAATCCAACAGTAAGTTGATGAATGATTTACTCTCTCCACACAATTTAGTCGACCAAATGTACAAGACTACAACCATGAAAACTTGAATTCTCAACCGTCTTTTATCGGACAGAAAACAATGACAAGTCACTAACTGAAGCTGGGTTATATGTGGAGGAGTGAGAAAAGTTATACAATAGCAAAACATAGAAAAATAGCTCACAGTGCATGAAAATGACTTCTCTTAAGAAATGCAGCAAATACCTCACATCAACACACTCAGCAAATAATATTAAGACACTTCTCTCATGATTTAAGGGGAAACATGTGAATAATATATTTGCAGATCCAAGATAGCGTTTATATCTAAATCTAAATTCTAAAAAAGTTCAAACACAAATTTATAAGTAAAAAAAAAAAGGTTTTCCTCCACAGAACCCAAAATAAATTCCTCCTCCTGTAAGTTTTTTATTTTTTGATAATAAATAACATTCCATTAATGATAAAATCATTTACAAAGGAAAAGAGGACAAATTGTCCTCAAGAAAACTCAATAAACAAACAAAACCGAGAATAAATGGGGACAGGTCTGAAACTTACAATTTTGTTGAACTTCTCAATTGTCATCAATGGTATAGTACCCAGGGGGATAATATTCCTTGTTCCCTCACTCTTGGGGAAAAAAAAAAGGAAACAGAAAAGTTACTCAAAACAAATAAAGGATAAAAATGAAACACACACCCAAAGAAGCATAAAAACACAATTACTTTCAGTACATTTGAGTGATACGGCTATATTAGTTGAGTTCTTCCACACCACAGACAACACACGGGCGGAGAATTCAGTCAAAACTAAGCAAGAATACATGCAAAAGAGGACATAAGCATGTGAAAGAACTATCAAACACTATATGGTTCTAATGCCAAAAGGACGTATATATATTGGCTCTCGTACAACAGTTATCATAAAAGAGACAAAGAGGCAGAACAACCTCTCCTCGTATCCATAAGTCTTGTCCTCCATGTGTGTGTGTGTCTGTATATATGTTCGCATGTATGTGCGGTGTGGAAAGGCGTGTGCCACTGTGCATAATAATTTAGCTACAGCATAGCAGAACAAAAAAGACGATAAAATACAAAGGGCTGCATTTTATAGCTTGCAAGTTCCTGCCATTGAATGATCACTAAACATGTTGCTTTTATGAGCCATTGAATGATCACTAAACATGTTGCATACATCACTTACCAGAAAAAGAAGTCGATAATTGGTTACTAGCAAAGTACCTGCCTCATCAGTGTTAACGAGAACAACACCATAACCCTGAAAGTAAATGTTGAAATCACTGTTTATGATCTCAAAAATACATATGTACAAGGAAATAACTGTTAAATACTTATATAATTAATAATATAAGATCTTCAACAAACCCCAGGACAGAGGAAAAAGAATATCATCTCAACCAAGAAATGTATCTCACACATATTCTAAACTCCTAATCAGTTTTGATCTTGCACGACCGATCTCTACCAAAAAATCGAAATTTTCACAAACCAGTTAAACTAGTTGTAGTTTGCTTCCATTGACTACTAAGATAACATCTCATAAATGATTTTATTATCTGGGCTTCACTACACCCACGTTAGGAATTCCAATAAGAGCGAAATGAAAACACGAAATACACTAAGCAACTTTAAGATTTAGATGAACCAGCCGATATGATACTCTTTCTCATCTCCTCATAATTGCTCTCAAACACTTAATGGATGGCCTAGTCAATTCCATTTAGAACCAACAACCTTCAAGGAGGCTTAGTTATCAAGTCTACAGACATCCATACTTTATGGTCTTCACCATATCAGAGATTCACCACATTGTTATTCTACTAACTCACTTGCATCTTATCAACATGGCATAACCTAATTTGATGTAAAGTCTACACTACAATACAACCTATCCAACAACGAATTTTCTGTATCCATAGTTTACACACGATTGAAACTATTACAAAAGACGGTCAACTCAACAACAAAAGAAATTCACCAAAAAAAAAAAAGAAAGAAAGAAAGAACAAACAAGCAAGCTGAATTCTCTAAGTACCTCCACTATGACTTGCTCTGCCTCAATCAAGAACTCCAAATTCGTATACGAAATTGACCGCGAAACCGGCTGCAACAAACACAAAAACAGAAAATGAAAATTTTTTCTTTCTCTCTCAATTCTCATTCATGTCGAAAATGACTGATTAGGAAACCCTAGAAGATAGAGAGAGAGAGGAAAAAAAAAAGAAAAAGAAAAGAAAAACCTCAATCTTGGTCCATTCGAGGGCGTCCCAGCTACCGGTGCCCTCCATTCTCTCGGAGGAGGAGTCTCTGAGAGGCATGGATCGGTCGGAGCGTGATTTCGGCGCGGTCATAAGCGGCGAACCGACTCTCTCCGAGCTTTTCACAGAGAATCTGTGATAGGAGAGAGAGAGAGAGAGAGAGAGAAAACCAAATGAGGAGAGAGAAATAAAGAAATGGGTTTTGGTTTGTTATGTATTGTCGTGGAATGGAAGAGGTTGCAACCAACCTGCCGTTCAAAGGGGTGTTCCTGCTCTGCGCCTCACACGCGATTCCTTGCGTTTACGCTGCACCACGTCACTCGACCTCAACAATAAACTAATCATTATCTGTTTTTTTTTTTTTTTTTAAGTTTTTTGTATAGCACATTATCTACTCCATACCATTGAGCAATTTTTTTAAATCAGTTTTCTAATCCCATCAGCCAAAAAAGAAAAAAACAAAAAAAAAAAAACTTTTTTTTGCTATGAAAAAAAAAGGCTGGAATCTTCCGAGCTACCGAGTGTCCACCTGTTTAAGGGTTATTAAAATGAAAAATATATTTATTAGGGTCTTTTATGTAAGTTTTCTTTTCAAATTATAACGAAGTACCACGATTTATAGAGCTGTGCAGAATTGAAGACATCCGGAGCCGCATAGTAACGCTTTTTTTTTCAAGGTTAAGTTATATTTTAAAACACAAAAATATAAATATTAGTGTTGACACAAATGATCTCACAATACAAATATAATTTGACTCCGACTATTAACTGGTTCCACTACTTACAGGGAAAATAGTAAGGGAGGAAAACGTGCATTGAGCTCCTACAACGGAAAGTTAGTACGGAAAATGAACACACATATAGCACTTTAAAAACACCCATCTGCAATCGATAGACAACTCTAATCAATGAGTCTAAGATACTTATAGACTAAAGATCAACCATAACACCGCTGAGAAACACCTCAAACGAATAGAACATAACAAAATAATTACCGGCAGAGAAACTACCTCTACTATTAGGGTCTTATTTGGAGAATAAAAAAAGAAGAATGTAAAGGAAGACAAAAAAGAAAAAGAGTGGGAAAGAGGATAGAAAGTATTAAAACAAAAACCCCCCACTTACGAAATGTTTTACATAAGATTTAAAAGAAATTTTGACACAAAAAAATCTCTAGTGTGCAGGTTTCGTTTGGATTTTTTTTTTTATGAAAACTCGGCGGTGGTCACAATTCTCTTGCGGTGACTCTGCTCAATTCCAGGTTTTTTAGCTTTTGTACCATGGTGGTTGGCTTGTCGCCAATGTTTCAGTCATTCATAGTTTTCTTAGTGCTTAGTTAATTTTAATAAAAACATTGTTATTTTTGTCATGTTTATGTATTATAATAACGATATGGTTTTTCCACATTCTGATTTTCTTTGTGTGTCACACACGTCTGAGCTGGTCATTAAAGGTGTGTGTGTTCGTTTACGACTAGATTTGTTTCTAGGCCGCGTTACTTGTGTCCTCAGTATTTAATGTTTGGTCTTGGTCGACTGGTTTTATCCATTGATTGTGATCCTACTTAATTTTTTTTTGTCAACTGTGATCTTTACACATATTTCTTTTAAAAATAAATAACAATACATAAAAGAGTCAAAGCTTTTTTCTGACAGCCCCTCCACTAACTTTTCTTTCCTTTTTATTTTTTTGTGAATTTTTACATTTTAATTTTTTGTGTTTTTTAAAAATTTATTGTTCCCCACTTTACTCTTATAAAAGTAATTTTTTTCGCATGTATTCCTATTTCAATTTTGATTGGTCAAAATAATTTTCTTCAAATGTGTTCTTACTTAATTTTTTTTGTCAATTGTGGTCTTTACGCATATTTCTTTTTAAAATAATTTAAAAAATTCTTAAATAATTATATAAATGAATTTCTCATTATTCGGTAAATAATAAACTTTTTAATTGTCTTCAACACGGTATTATATGTGGAGTACGTTAAAAACTAGTAGGATAAAAAAAAAGAACGGAAAAAGAGGGACAAAAGAATAAAGAAGAGAGGAAAAGGGGGAAAAGTGAAAGAAAAATAAAAAAGAAGATGGAATGTGAAAAAAAAAAACAAAAAAACAAAAACTCCAACAAAACGTTTAGTTGGAAGTGAATGAGAAACTCATTATCCTTTAGTATACGTGTATAGATATGGATATAGATAGATAGACGTACAGATTCACACCATTTTTCTTATAATTTGTGGGTCATTGCTATTTTATTCACAAATTTAAAAACTCTTTCTTTGTCAGTTTTTTTTTTTTTTTTTTTTTTTGGCTGAAGTCTTTTACTTTGCCACTTTTTTAAGTGGCATACGTATTAATTCTGTTTCAAAAAATTCAAAAAGACGAAGTGAGAATGAAGTAGGAAAGATTGAAAAGTAAAAAGAAAAGTGGTGACAATAATTCTGAAAATAATAATCCCATCACATTAAAGTGTTCACACTCAAAGAACATACAATTAAAATGTAATTAATGTCTAAAAAAAAATACACTTCTTCTGTTGGTGGGACAAGACAACGTGTCCTAAGGTAGAATTTTAAGTTTCATTTTATTTTTATTAGTTCTCTTTTGCTCTCAATTCTCGTGAGTACTCATCTCTCTCATTTTATACTCAAAAAGAGTTTATTTTAATATTTTTTTCGTTGAAAATCTAGTTTCCATCTCAAAACCACATGTCATTATTTTTTGTTTAAAAGTCTAAAAGGCGACGTTCTTATTATTTAATGCAGGAACAAACAAAGACAATGCTTTATTGATGATTTGTTGATCTTAAGAATCTTGGATATTCGGGGAAAACATAGGAAAGCTCCTTGTGTTATTACAATTCAGACCTCGTTCATTTCACCGATTTGAATTTTTAATTTTAAGTTTTTACAGTAAAAAGTTCTCAGAAAGTGTTACATCTAACTTTTTCTGCTACAGTGAAAAGATCTCAAAAAATGTCACATCTCAACCTAAATTAAAAATTTGAATCCGCAAAGTGAATGAGACCTCAATGATTTTCCTCTTTGCCCGAGTGAATTAAAGTCAACACTGACGGTGTAACGACGAATGGTTGACCGATCATGCTTCGTGTGGTAGAGTTTTATGCACTTATTAAGGGATGCTCCATACGTCCTATTCGTATAACTTGTGAAGCTGAATTAATTGGCATTATCAGCTGGAATTACATCTGGTTTGAGTGTGAATTGATTTGACGTAGTTGAACTTTTAAAGTCTCCCAACCTTTTACAGCTGGAATATACTTGATTAAGAAATGCTAGTATCACTTTTTTATCACTCTCATTGTTGTTTGACACGTGAACTATACTAACATGATATATTATTATGTAAACAAAAAATGAGATAATAAAATTTACATGTCAAACAATGAATGCATAAAATAACAAAGATAGTGAAAAAAAAATCATGTTAGCGTTTTTCCTGCTTGGCTCTATGGATTTTCAAGTCTTATCACATTCACATTTTCAAGTCCTCTAGAAAAATATTGCATCACAGCCACCACAATTGCATAACGTAGTACGAGGGAAACCGTGAATCAAATTTCACATTGTAGTATAAATTTCCACGGTTGCATGCTTAGGCTTAAGCAGATGAAAATTCTACGCCACCTCTAATATTTTTGAAGGAGCTTTCTTTGAATTTAGATCCGGGTCAAAATCGAATTATACAATATAGCACCCATATATTAAGAAGAAGTGAAACCACCAGAATTTAAATTTAGGATCACACAAGCATGCACTCAACTAGTTAAGCTAGCCTCAAGTAAAATCTCATAAAAAAAAAAAAAAAAAAAAAAAAAAAAAAAAAAAAAAAAAAAAAAAAAACTCATGCAAAGTTGACAAAGTCGGATTCAAATCCAATTGTTTAAAACAAAGTTCTACTTCATTTCCTACCGTAGAAATCTCTATGCTTAAATCCCGCTAACCCAGAGTAAACAAAACAAAAAACAACAAAAACAAAAACAAACACAAACACAAAAACGGAAAAACAAGAGAGACCATATAGAATCCTGCAGCACTAATATGCGGCCACATGATAGTTTTTTGGACCAAATGAACTGAAATCTCCCATAAGATTTGAACCCTAAAGAGCCTCGTAAGAAGGAAAGGGAACAGAAACAGTGCATGAGCTACAAGAGAAGGCTAGCATCACAATAAAAGAACTGTTTGAACATCTGTTTAGCTAGTTTGGGCAAAGGAACCCGACTATACTACACATTAACGATGAAAAATATCCTCATGCACACCATAAATAAACGAATAAACAATACGTATCTTGCCAACTATAGGAGTTTGTAAGAACATTTTGCAATATGATGAAGCACGACATATGAAAGGGGAAAAAAAAAAGGCAAAAACAAAAAACACCACAAAACAAGAGAACATGTTCAAATATCTGTTGTTGGACAATGCTAACGGCGCGATGCTCATAATTGAACTGCTAATGCACCAGGTAAGCCCATATGGGCGGAATCTTGAATCGGATATAAGTATAGAAACATATACGCTTCAGTTACAACACGGCATAAAGCTCACCAAGAATAAAGTTACAGACAGCTACCCAGAAAGAAAGATGTGCGACCCTCTACAGGTCTTCTATCTATGAATATAAATAGTACTTTCATATAGTAACTTTACAACAACTACACAAGAGTATAGCTAATAATAACCCCTCTGGGTGCAACGGCTTAACTTGAAAAGGCAAACAAGGATTTTATGAAGGAGAGTAGGTCCGGTGGCTAGAAATTCTCACTAGAAAGAAAAGAATTAGCAGCTAAACCAATACCTTTTTTGTCATCAAGAATGCGTAGTGCCCTGAGTAGACTGTTTTCTTCTCTTCACTACCGAGCAACCATTGATATCGTCGGGTAGGATTGAAAAGGTCATGGACTAGCAAAATAGCAGGGCTGTTTCCCAACACAACTGTAGCCAGTCTCAATATCAGAACTCACGTGGTAATTACCATAAGCAAAAAGTAACATCATCCATCCAGATCCAAGTACTCATCATATATCCTACTGCTTGCACACTCTAACAGAGCCTTAGCATTGATTTCTCTACCAAATCTCCAGATGTAATTCAGACCAATGAGAAGCTCGGTAATCGTTGCTTCTGTTTTCTCTTGATTTGCGAAGTAAAGGGTTTGCACGAGCAGCACATTTGCTCTTGAAACCATGTTCTGCTGTTCAAAACTCCGCTCAGATTGCCATCTTATCGTATTATGAGCAAGAGGCGCCAACCATTCTAATATTGCCGCCATTGCCTCATTCCACTCTCTTGCAAGAACAGTATCATAACTTGCTGAGGCCAAGCTCTTGCTGTACGGCTTTAGCTTTGCCTTAAGGGCACTTCTCACACTTGAAGGCAGCATATTGTACAGGTCATCTCTCGCATCAAGTCCAATCAAGTGAGGTGAAGCTGCTAGCTTCTCAATGACAACAACAACATTTGCATAGTGAAGTGCCAAAGCAGCGGCACCAAGGGTCTCAGGTGGCGCAACCAACAGCTTACCCTTGAAAATAGAACTTGATGGATTAAGATGCACGACGTTGCCAGGCATAAGTGGGTCTGCGTTGGCATCGATGACTCCATTGAGAATTCTTGAATGAACTCCATTTGAACTCAAATGACAATCGGTCATAGGAGAACTGATTCCAGCCATCATGCAACCTTTAAAAGGTCCCACTTGAGTCATTCTATTAGATTTCATGTGTGATTTCTTGGACTGTGAGCGGTCATGAGACTGCCACATCTTCTTGGTGTATTTATTCATTGACTTTCCAAGTGGACCTGAATTAAAAACATTTCTATTTTTCCCGGAAACAGGACCCGATTTCGTACTTGAGGCACCAACACTCAGAGGCCCAGAATAGAAATTATTGGTTTTGTTTGGTTTTGAAATCGGCCCTGATTTAGCCGCAAACTTCCCAAGGGGACCAGATGCAAATCTAGGAAGACCCTTCTCAGATTGATGACGTGAAGATCGCAGAAGTGCAGAAACTGACTGGCTTCGATAAATATGATCTGAGTCTATAACCCTAGAATCTTCGTATTCGCCAATATTTTGTGGAACTCCAAAGACATGGTTGACCCTACTGAATATCGTAAAGAGAGAACGTGCCAAGAGAAGAACTGTGTAGTCGTAAGTCCTGTTCCACAGTGAGATATCTTTCAAATTCTTCACCTCGTGCTGCTTCCATGTGACCTTCTTCTGAAACTCGAGAAAACTGGCTACATCGTGGTCATCATTACCCTTCATTCTCCTCAAGGTCTGCTCAAGATCTGCAAGCACTTCCATCTCCTGATACAAATTTGAATTCAGTGCAATAAATTTTTCCATCTTTTTAGCTTTCTTTTCCATTTTCTTCCATGTAAACACCCAACCATTCGGATCAACACCAAATTTCATCCATTCGTTGAAAGCTTGCTCAAAACTCTTCAAAGTGGGATCAGTGCATTTCTGTCCAAGTCTGGCCACAGAGTTTACCACATGGAATGTGTTATCAATCAATTCAGCACATATTAATCTCCCGATGTACTCATCGTCATCCGACACCAGTTTCTTTATACCAACCGAGTTTGCAATCTCTTCTCTTAACCTAGAAACCTGCTTTTCGGTCAGGGAGTGCCATAAATGGTTCAGCTTGGACATCAAACTTGCAACTTCAAACGCCAAAACTCCAATAACCGCTTTTTCAAAAGCAGCCTCATGCTTTTTGTGAGTCTTCCAAAGGCTGCGAAACCACGACTCCGCAACCATCTCTTCTTACTAATATGATCTCTAAGCAACACTCATCGTCAAAGATAAACTAAGATTTCAGCCGACAAAAAAGACTGAAAAAGGCACCTGCAGAATGAACAATTAGTTACCAATACAATCCCAGAAGATAGCTAAGTTAACAAATGGAAAACTAAGAAGAGTTTAATTCGGATCATTTTTCCATTCCTGCATTAAGAAGTCAGAAATTATAATGCAGAATATCCCAACCTACTTCTAGAAATTAAACTGAATTCAAATTTTAAGTTTCCTTCGTCTTTCTCTTTCTTTTTGACTGAAAAAACAACAGATTTTCTTCTCAGACAGGAAACTGAGAACTAAATTCAGAAGAATACGCATCTAACGGCAAATAATTCACAACAAAATATGCTGAAACCATAAACGAATATGAGGGGAAAAAAAAACTTAAAAACCTAAAATTCCCCTCATACAAATCGGTCTAATTTCCTAAATCGCTTAACACTACATCAGAATCAGACAACTTGACAAACTAAAAATCTCAAACCTACATTCATACAACAGGTTATTCCTTCCAATCATGCGCAAAATTTTCCCGGAAAATTACCGAAAAAAAAATCACGAAAAGAAAATAAACGCAAACAAAATTGGTAAAGAATAACGAGAAAATAATCGAAACAATTAGAAGACTCACCGATCAAGCGAAGCGCAACTACCTCAGGTATCTTCCTAGCACGAAAATGGAAAATGGGAAGTTAGAGAGAGAAAGTAAGGGAGAGAGAGAGAGAGAGAGAGAGAGAGAGGAAATAGCTGGGAAGTTTCAGTGGTAACTTGGGCCACATGGAGAAAAGAGGACTTGCAGAAGAAAATAGTAGAATGAATGAGCTGAAAAGCGAGTGAAATTAAAAGAAGATTTGACACAAGTGATTTAAATGTCTACTTTTTTTTTTGCATTTTTCGTCCTTTGATTTTCTTATATTGGCCAACTGTCCCTCTGGCTAAGTCCTTTTGCCATCTTTGTCCTCTTGCACTTTTCTTCCCCTCCTTGAACTCTTTCCTTTTCGTGAAAGACTTTTCTCTCTTTTCTCAAGCCTTTTATTTTATCGTTTGTTTTATTTTTCTTGTTTTGGCTTTTTTGCTGGTTATATGACCTAAATTCACTGAACTTTTTAAAAAAATAATAATAATAACTAAAAGATTATACCCCTCAAAGAAAGTTGCTTTTGTATTACCTTTGTTGACTCTCAAAAGACATGGATCTAATATCTTTTTCCTTTTTTTTTTATCGGCGAAAGAAACATGCAAAAATAGATTAAGAATATGTTTAGTGGGAGAATTTAAACAATGATTTGAATTATAATTTATAATTTTTTACAGCATTTTCTCTCATAAAAAATACATATAAATTAAAAATAATTTTAATCACATGATTCTAATTCATGAACCAAACATCTTATAATATTCGAACATATATACCCAACATATTTTGATATACGGTAAAGATTTCGTAACAAATGGTATACGTTATTCTAACTTTTAAATAAATATCTTTGGCCCACTAATTTTTGGAAAGATGGTTGCAACAATTTTTTTTCTACGCCAATCCCATCTAGAGAAAAAAAAAATCATTAGTTGTTGTCAAATTTTGTTTTTTTTTAATCTAATAAATAGTATATTAGGATATGTATTTTTTTTCCCTTCAAATCTAGTCCAAATATTCTCAATGAACAAGCACCCCACTAGCATGCTAACCAATACCCCGTCATGCTCTACATTACGATAATGAAAAATAATTGGAATTTGCAACAACTTTGAAAAAAAAAATTTCTCTCTCTTTGCTAAATATTTTCTCATTTTAGACTATGATTTGAAATGTGAACATAACAATAAAACCCAAGGTTGAGCACTCAATTGCAAAAATAAGAAATGGAAAAGATCCGTCGCAATCATTTATGGCGACCACGCGGAAACTTGTCGTTTTACGCATTTAATCCTCATCAGCCATCAGACGCCAACGTATTCGGGTCGGGTCAAACCGTACTTTCTAAAACAATGCACACGTGAAACACACGGTAAATAAAAGCCACCAAATGAAGACTCGAGGATCCAAAAAAATATTGCAATATGCAACTTTTGTTTGGCAAGTGCTTATGTGCATTCTTTTTCTTTTTTCATGGCATGTTTACTTATCAAGAGTGGAAAATAGGAATTGAGAATCGAAATTAATCTCATGTTTACTTATCCATTTTTATCTTGAAATGGATAGTATAAATGTGTGGGTCCTACACCAATTTGAGGTTGAGGAATGAGATTGGCACTCTCCCCACCCCCCATCGATTGGCACTCCCCCCACCCCCATCGGATTGACACTCTCAATCCTGATAGTAAATGTGAATTACGATTTTACCCTTAATTCTACTAACAAATTTGTGAATAAAAAGTAAAAAGTAAAAAATTAAAAAAAATCTCTCTCTATGCTCTCAACGGCCAAGCTGCTAATCCTAAAGACATTTCAAGACCAATTGAAATAATATGCTTTGATCAGTAGTTTGTATTTTTAATTTTCGTTTTTGCTTTCATGGTAACTGATATACACTATGCTCTGTTTTAATTTAATTAATTTTATTTTATTTCCTTTTGCTAATCACAATACCTTGTTGCAAAAATACAGGTCTGTACCTCTTTTTTTATTTCTTTTTTTTTATGAGAAAGTCTATTCATGTTGCTTGTAGAGTGACAATTAAGTATCGGAGTCCTTTCAAAAAACAATAAATAAATAAAAAGTCAACTATTTAGATTGACAAAGGAGAGAGTGAAATTGAATAGAGGAATGAGAAGAAAATACTAGAAAGAGAGAAATAGAAATATAAGTCAGAGTAGAGAGAGTTTTTTTTTTTTTTTGGTGAAAGAAAGATAATTAATTAAAGACAGAGGGTTGATTTTATTTCTTGATAAAGAAAAATCAATTAATTATCGAAGTCTTTTTTTGTTAAAAAAATTAACTGAATACTACCTTTTTAACCATATATATATATATATATATATATATTTTTTTAACCATTAATACCTTTTATTTTATTTCAATATATATATATACATGATTAATCATTTGTTTTTATTTTATTTTATCATTATATTTTGTTTCTTTAAATTATTTCAAAAGTTGTTGAGAAAAAATAATTTACATGATTAATTAGGTGTGACTAAAAAAATATAATTATTAATTAGTTATCCTAATTTAATATAGTTAGCATAATATACAATTTTTTTTAAAGTTCAACACACAAAAATCTACTAAAAGGGTATGTATGTAAATTTATAACAGTTTATTCTGATTATGGGTGTAAATAAATGCATGAATGAGATTAAGACTGATTCTAACTCTGAAACCTAGAAAGTAAACAACTTATTCTAACTCCGATCCATGTCTGCTTCGAATCTTGTCCACTTCAATTCATGTCCACTCCGATTACGGATTAGTAAACATGCCACCAATGTAATGTGTTCCTTTCATTAAAAAATAATAAAAAGAGTAGTTGTTCTTTTTTGATGAAAAAAAAAGTTAGTTCTTCTTAAACATCGAGGGATAGATACAAACACATAATATAAATGTGCTCAATCCCGTTAAAAATAAACTCAAAACTGTTCTTATTTCAGATTAGATTGCTTAATTCAACGATTAAAACACATATGCTCATTATTTTTTATCGGTAACAATATTTTTAATCCTTCTCTTTACTTTTTAGTCTAAATAATTCTTTTAATAGGGAATGTCTAACTGTAAACTGCTTAATATTTTTTTTAAAGCACCTAATATTTTTATAAAATCATAAAACATCTAAAAGTCAGTACCCTAATATTTTTATAATAATAAAACCTCTTGTTAGTACTCTGTGTTTTTAATAAAATTTAAACAGTACTTTCACATTTAAAAAAATATTATTTCAGTATTCTTATATTAATTTTTAAAACATACAACATCTAAACTGTCATTTTCATTAATCAAATAGAAACTAATAACTTCAAAAAACATTTTACTTATTCTAATTTTTTACTTTTTAAATATTTTAAAGTATTTTTTGAATTGTTTAGAAAAATATTAATTTGTTCTTAATTAGTGAGAATCATAAAATAAATATTTTATATCTTAATTATTAGTTTAGGGTATTAAAAAAATGTTAGGTTATTTGGTTGTTAGATTCATGTCATGATTCGAATCATGGTTTGTGGTTCGTTACAATATTTTTTCTCATAAAAAAACGCATGTAAATCAAAAATAATTCTGAATCATAATTCTAAATCTATCAATTAAGGTGTCATTTTTAAAATTATTAAAAATATTAGGACACTAGTGAAATGTTTCGTCATAAGAGAGGTACTAAAATAGTTTTATCATTTAATAATTTTAGTTAATAAGTTGTTTTTGCCACGGGGATTACGACCTACAAAATAATATTATATTTTAAATTATATGTCGTATTCTGTCATAAAGAACGAAGAGAGATTGGATTCATCTAGACAAATCAACTGCAGACTGCTGGCTGATACAAATTTCTACTTTACATCATTACATGTCATGTTTAGTTTACAGTCGGCGCACGTATCCTTTTCAATCTAGTCCTCGGCATTATCTAATGGTTTTGTTTTTATTTTTATATTTTTAACTAATTTAAATTCTATCCTCAGTAGTATATAAAAAAAAAAGAGTGTGGAGCCATTAAAATCTATCTGCCTGTAATAAAAATAAGTTTTTTATGAGATGTTTGGTTCATATATTTAAAATTATTATTCATAATTATTATTTATTTATGTATATTTTTTATAAGAAAAAATATTATAATAAATCATAAATTATGATTTAAATTAGGATACGAATCTACTAACTAAACGCATTCTTAGACATTCTAAAACATTAAAAAAAAGTCAAATTCTTAAAAGCAAACGTGATTTTTTTTAAGGGTAGATCATCAGTCACTCTATTTCTATTAATCATATTTTTAAAAGTAGTTCTCATCTTACTTTGATCTCGATATATTTCTGAAAACATTTCAATCCATTCTCCAGAAAATTTTAAGAACTCGTTTAATTTGTTAATTTAAATTTTTAATTTAAATTGAGATGTAATTTTATATGAGAATTTTTTTACTGTAATAAAAAATTAAATTTAATTATTTTTTAGAGTTTTTTACTGTAACAAAACTCAAATTTTAAATTTAAATCGTGAAATGAACTAAACCTAAAAATAAATTTCTTAGACATTCTAAAACATTAAAAAAAAAGTCAAATTCTTAAAAGCAATCGTGATTTTTTTTGAAGGGTAGATCATCAGTCACTCTATTTCTATTAATCATATTTTTAAAAGTAGTTCTCATCTTACTTTGATCTCGATATATTTCTGAAAACATTTCAATCCATTCTCAGAAAATTTTAAGAACTCGTTTAATTTGTTGATTTAAATTTTTAATTTGAATTAAGATGTAATTTTATATGAGAATTTTTTATTGTAATAAAAAATTAAATTTAATTATTTTTTAGAATTTTTTATTGTAACAAAACTCAAATTTTAAACTTAAATCGTGAAATGAACGGGACCTAAAAATAAATTTCTTAGACATTCTAAAACATTAAAAAAAAGTCAAATTCTTAAAAGCAAACGTGATTTTTTTGAAGGGTAGATCATCAGTCACTCTATTTCTATTAATCATATTTTTAAAAGTAGTTCTCATCTTACTTTGATCCCGAATATTTCTGAAAACATTTCAATCCATTCTCCATAAAATTTTAAGAACTCGTTTAATTCGTTGATTTAAATTTTTAATTTGAGTTGATATGTGATTTTATATGAAAATTTTTTACTGTAATAAAAAAGTTAGATGTGATTATTTTTTAGAGTTTTTTACTGTAACAAAACTCAAATTTTAAATTTGAATCATAAAATGAATGAAATGAACGGGACCTAAATGTTCAGAAAAATTTGAATAGATTCCACATTCTTGAGGGCATCATGTCTGGTTTTTTTTTGTTTTTTTTTAATGTATTTACGTAAAATTACAACGACATAGTTGGAATTCTGGGGTTTAAAATGGTATAGTAAAATACTCTAGAGGAGGTATTTCACAGCCAAAAAAAGATAAAAAATTTTCAAAAAACATATATTTTTGTCCTTGATCCCATTGTAGATGTCTTCACAGTTCACACCCATAAATCTGAATCTTCTCCAACCGTCCTTTTTTGTGCGTTTAGACCAACAAACCTTTAGCTTATACGACTCTCTCTCCACCAAAAAGATATTTTCAATCTGTTACCAATCAACTAGCATTTGTGTCAAGTACCCTCTGAAGAATTTGCTTCATTATTTTGCTTAAAGATTACAACAAGATTTAGATTCCGTTCGCTTTGCGGATTTAAATTTTCAATTCGAGTTAAGATGTGACATTTTATGAGAGTTTTTAACTGTCAAAATTTAAAATTGAAAACTCAAATCGGTAAAATGAACGAGACCTATATAACACACAAGAGCTGCAGAATCCGATTTCAAAAATCAAACACTTTATACAAGAAACAAAATAGAGCCTTGATACGTAGACCTCCAATTAATTACAAAATTGAATTGAAGAGATTACAAAATAAAAATCGATGCCATGAAATTAAAATTTTCTTTTTCCCTGAGATGGAAGATCGTAATAATTGTTACATGCCGCTACAAGACAGTTCTCTCATTGGAGTTATTGTTCTAATATTGGTTCGAAAACAATAGACAGTTTGAGATGATACTGGTTTTATTAATACATCAATCAGTTAACTCGAATAATACAGAAGATCACGAACAAAATGTTGATCAACGGATATGTCTTTATTTTGGAATGAAGAACCAGATAATTAATTCAAGGTGGCTCTAATGTTGTTACAAAAATAGTTGGACATTTTAGAAGGGAGACATTAATTGCCCGTTTAGAAAGTGTATTTAAATTATGATTTAAGTTTTGATTTAAATTTTTTGTGAGAGAACAACCGACGAAATTTTTTTTATTTAAATTCTTTGTGTGAAGAAAAATACTGCAACAAAAACATAGTTTGAATTTAAATACATGTAACAAACAACTCTTTAACTGACCCAGCAAAATTCGGATCCACAAAACTTCAGCATAACTAAATGAATTGACGTTTGTTTCCTATATTCATCCATGATTCTGAATCATGATTCATGATTCTCTACAGTATTTTTCTCTCACAAAAAACACACGTAAAACGAAAATAGTTCTGAATCATAATTCTAAATACATAAACCAAACGTCCTCTTGCGGTTAGTTCAAAACTGTACAGTACTCCAAAGTATAATTTTTCCTCTTCTACAAAATTCCTCCATCTTCTATTTTGAAGTAGTGCAAACCATGATGTGATGAGTGTAATCTACTTGCAATGATGAAGGCATGAGAATTTGTAAAATGACGTTAATTGCACTACAAAGGGCTTAACTATTCCCTATATTATTCAACCAAAAACAAAAAGTCATTATTGTCCCCAAAATTATTCAACTGTAAAAATCATATTTGGAACCCGTTTAGTTCGCTGATTCGAGTTTTTAATTTGAGTTGAGATATGATTTTATGTGAGAACTTTACTGTAGTAAAAAGATTAGATGTGACTGTTTTTGAGAGATTTTTACTGCAACAAAACTCAAATTTTAAATTCAAATAAGTGAAATAAACGGAGCCTTGATATATTTACATCAATGATGTCAGTTAGATGGTAAAATTCAGCAAAAGAGAGAGAGAGAAAAAAAAATTGCAATTTTGAAGGATTTGATTGTGTATTGTGATGGTGCCCCATTAATCTTATGTTGGAAATGATTATTGTCATTATTTTATATTCCTCTTTAATCTTCGTCACTTTTAAAATAATAATTGTAATTTATGTCTCGAGGCTTGTTGGACACTAGGATTATCATTTAAGAATTCTTATAATTTAGGTAGATTTGATCCATCTCGCCCTGAAAATAGCATTTTATCTCTCCATAGATATCTTTTTGATATGATGGCGCGTTGACGGTTCTTGAACATGATCTCTTTTCAAGGTACAAGTTTTTCTCTGTGGATACTTCTTGACCACTCCTAAATCTTAATTAGAGAGGATAAAAACATTAAAAAAATGTTAGTTTGAATTTCTCACGGATCAATTAAATTAGTGCAGGCGTAGAATGTCAAACTTGATAACATTCCGTTCACTTCACCGATTCGAGTTTAGAATTTGAGTTTTGTTACAGTAAAAAATTTTCAGAAACAATCACATCTAACATTTTTGCTACAGTAAAAAACTCTCACATAAAATCACATCTCAACTCAAATTACAAACTCGAATCAACGAAGTGAACAAGCCCATTTGACATCTTTCCTTTTCATATCAAGACGGAAAATTTCTCCCCTTTAAGCCACAATATTAATATACAGATACTTTGAAGAATAATATGATTCAAATATCACCTATTTAATTTTTAACGTTTTAAAATGGTGTTTGACCAACTATATTATGACACGCTGTTTAAAATTTTAAAATACCTTTTAACTTGACTGTTACATATTTTAATGTTTTAACCTATTAAATAACATGATTTAGTGTCGTTGGTAAGACGCTATTTACGACATTAGATTTAGACAAAAATCTCAATCCAAACTTCTATTTATTATACTCCCTTTCAAAAAACAAAAAAAAAAAAAACTCTATTAATTATACAAATACATATGACGCACACGTGTACATATTGTAATATCAAATTATCCTAAAGTGAAAAACTATTAGTCATTGATTTAGAGAGTTCATCATATTTGTCTTAGAAAAAGAAATCTTTGAGAAAGTGTGAAATTTGTAGTCCTTCAATATTCCTATATGTTGATAGGTCACCAAGCTAACCTTCTCGGTTATGTCATATTTCACTCTTATTTTTTACTCGGCGATATATGTAGCTGGGCGCTCTTGTTAGACTTACTAAAATAAGGCGGTGGCCAACTTGATTTAAAGGTGTCCATAAAGAAGATCGGAATACCTAGAAATATAGAAATATTCTCGAGAAAACTCCTCCACAATATAAGTGTTACGACTATTAGTTGGTTAATTTGTTGGCAAAAGGTTGTAAATTTAAAAATAAAACCAGTAAAATTGTGGACTATTATGTAAACTCTATTTTTGGCTACTTACACTGGATTTGGGATGATGATTTCCCCAATAAAAGAAAATAAGTTTATGGAGCTGATTTGGTTGACTTTTGGTTAGGAAGAATCCTTGGAGGAGAAATTACTTTATTTAGAGTGATTTTAGTGGAAGAAATAGATGGGGACTATATACCAATTTGGGGTGTATATATTTGGTTTCCAGCCATGAACGTGGTAGTGCTTTTTGAGTGAAATAATCTGCAGAAAAAAAAAGTTGCTTTGATGTTCTTTGAGTAAAAAACAAAACAAAAGGTGGTTCTTTGGGAGAAGAACGTATTGCTTTTGGGAGAAAGTTTTCAAAGACGAGTGGTGCTCATTGGACAAGGGCTCTAAGAAGATTCTACACAGCGGCGACAACATCAATGATGTAGTCTTTGAGTGTGTAAGACCGATTGGTGTTTGCAATCTCTTTATCTTAGTGGATTGTTCACTGTCTGGGCTTGTCCCCGCAGATGTAGGTGTACGCACCGAACTGCGATATCAATTCCTTGTGTCTTTTATGTTTCTGTTGATCTTTCTGTACTTATAATTTGCTGCTGTTGAATCAACGAAAAAATATATCCATCTGCACGTATCTATCATCAATGTTATAACACTTTTTGTGACACTGACTGAAAAACATACCTTTCAATAAGGATACGTTTCAAGATTAGAATAAACAAGGATAACTACTAACTAAGAATGGTCATATCATTTAGATTTATTTGTTGTGTATTTATCTCTTAAATGTGTATAATAAAAGTGGTTGCGTCGACTAGGAACCCTTGTCGCTATTTTGCATTTTAAGCCATCCGTGTACTCAACTTTAGAGTAAAATCCTAAATATATAATGGACTAAGCTGTCATATTGAGAGTGAGCCGCTCTAAGTTTGTCACGTTTTCTCTGATTTTTGCACTTTTTAGTCCTTGTTTCATATACATTTCGATTGTGGTGATGTGAACGCGAGTGATAATCTTGTTAGGCGAATTTTCATTATCAACGCTATACGTATTAAAAAATTTAACCTTATTCGCCCTCGTCTTCTCCCTTGACTCATAGGTTGCCGACATTGCTAGTGCCTCCCAGCTTGCTAGCAGTAGCCAAAGTTGAGGCACGAGCATGTCGATGTGAGGCCAAAGTAAACCAAGGCAAGCATGGCTATTCAACTTTTCTTGGCTGCCGGCCGCCAAATCTAGCGTGAATCCGGTTCAAGGTTAACGGACGTCCTCGCGAATACATGATTGCACCGTGTGATTGCACCGTTTCTGATGTCGGATCTAGTCGGCATCTAGTGTAACCAAGGAGTTGTTGCTAAATCAAATTTCTTTGGTTTGCACTCACCAACAAGCTAAGCTGCAGGAAAGAGGGTACCGTTGTGTTCACAACGTTTTTCTCAATTGTGAGGTCACCAGTTCTATGTAGGTGACCGATGGTAACCTACTGAGTTAGTCTGATAATCCCCTAAAGGTGCCTCATAATCGCCAATCAACTTTACCAACATGTCGAGAATAAGTCATGCGCAGTTACCGACTTTATCACCAATGGCAACTTGCCAAATAAGTGGGTGAGTGAAGGAAATAGATAATAGCTATAAAAGAAAATATTCTATTGATTAAAAAAAAAAAACTATTATAAACCTGCTACAAATCCAACAGTTTAAAATAGAGACTTATCAGTAGAGTATTTTCTTTACACTATACCGAAGAATCCTAAAAAAAATAAGTGTAAATATTCAGTTTAAAAAGGTATAGATGTTCTCATTTTTAAAAATTATGGAATTAGTTTACAAATTTACTTTATCCCACCTGGTTGGCCATCGTAGAAAGTACCATACCTTATTATTGAAACCCTAAGATTACGCTGCACTTGAGTTTAAATGTCATAATGCAAAAAACCATTGGAATATATATATATATATATATATATATATATAAATATCAACCGGGAAATTACACATGAAGGCATAGAAAAATCCAATGAAATCTCCGAAAAGATGGAAGCGTTGCAATCACCGATATTGACTGGAAATTCAAGTACCCAATTAAGTGGGACAACATTATTGAGTCAAAATTGATCAACTTTTATAGTTTTGGGTTCCCACAAGTCTTCTCTAGCACGTCATTTGTTGCTTGCAAATGTATATGCAATCATGCTAAGCCACCATTCTAAAGACTTGGTGTTTGTGTGTCTATTAATTGCTCGACTTTCCTTATAGTGGATCTTAAGAAGTTTTTTGTGGGTGTTTGGAACTCATTCCAAAGTAATTTTATTTTTTTATATGAAAATGAAAATGATTTGGGCCTGTTTGTTTCCGGTCTCGTTTTCATTTTTTACAATTTTCGAGAAAAAAATTAAAAACGCGTACAGAAAACGCGTTTGGCGTAAAATTTTCTAAAATCAAAACTGAAAACACTCGTTTTCATTTTCTCTTTTTTTCTCATCTTTCTGAAAACAAATTTTTTCCGTTTTCATTTTTCTTGTTTTCATTTCCAAACTTCTGAGACTGCCCCCCCAACCGTCTGCGAGATAGGAGAAAACGAAAACAAAAAATGAAAAACGACTAAAAGTCATTTTTTATTTCTCTCTTATTTTACACTAAACCAAAAAATCGTTTTCATTTCCGTTTTTTATCTTTATTGCGTCAAATGCCGTTTTGAAAACGTTTCATTTTTTTCTCAAAAAACGTGAAAAATAAAAACGGGATCAATTCCAAACACGGCCATAATTTCTTATTCAAATTTAACGACTGAAAATAGAAAACTGCGATAGTTTATTTTTTTTTATCCTATCATAGAAACTCCTTTTTAATTGATAAAACATTAAATATTGAAAAATTATCCCTCATGACAAAACATCACATCTTCACCAAAAGGGGGAAACATAATTTTGAAACTAAAATATAGTTGATCATCAGTGGAGTCAGTCAATAGTTCGCTCAATCCCTAATTGTAAAGATGTCAAATATTGGAGTGGGTCGTTGTTGAGTGCGATGGTCACGACATAACACAAGGTTATATTTGGTCGTATGGGACTTATGGTTTGAAGTATGTGAGTTTTGCATGATGAGACGAAGACAAGCAGACGCAGAGGCACAATTCAATCATGCATGATCCATAGGAAGCGGTGGGCCAACACGACGAGTGTTTTTTTATTTTTTATTTTTATGTTTTGTAATTTTCATGTTTATATCATGTATTTTTTAATAACTAAAAAAGTACATATCGTATAAAACACACATTATTATGTTAGCTGTGTGTTAATTTATCCTTATGTTAGTTCTTTTTTATTATGCACATGCATGTTTGTGATTTATGATAGTATCACGTTTTTTTTTTGCTAGCAAATATGAAATAATTATTTTCTTTTGAAATGTTACTATTTCTTTTAATTTGTATGAATTGTCTTTTTATTTGAAAAGTGTTCGAAACTTATTTTTATAAGACAAAAAAAAAAAAATTGTGGAAAGGTTGAAGGGCTTGATGAGTCGGCATGATAGTTCTATTGTGCCAAGCATGTGTACACGAGATGTGCTCAAGCCTAAGATTTTAAATTTTAGGCCTCGTTTGTTTTATTAATTCAAGTTTTTATTACAATATTTTCTTTTACAAAAACTTTTTATGCTACAGTATTTTCTCTCACATGAATTTACTTTTTAATTTAAATTCTTAACTCAAATGAGTGAAACGAATGGGGTCTTAAGTTTATATACAATCATGGTATAAAGGTTTAGTGAGTCAAAACCGATACGAGATAAAACACATATGAATCTAGTATATCATGGACTGAAGCGGGATTAAGAACTTGACCAGATCCAGATCTAGTAATAACAAAAAGAATCATAATTGATGAGAAAAGTACATGGTTGCCATGGTTTTGTAAAGGCCTATTATTTATACTAATATTCTAAAAATAGAATGCCCTTGTGGCCTTTAATTTTCTCTTTATTAATTGAATAATAATAGTTTATTTTTAAGTGTAATGACATAAATAATATTTTTACCATCTTAAGTGGGACTAGGATTGAAATTTTTTTTCAAGAGACTATTTCTATATCCTATCCATTTATCCATTAAGTGTTGAAAGAATTAAAAAAATTAATCTAAGATTCAACAAGATAGTCACTAATACATATGAAAAGAAACGAAAATCTCAAAACTAAACCCAAACTCAAACAATATGAAACTAAACATTTCTAAAACTTAATCCAGAAACATTAAAACCCTAAGAACTATTCTTCTTTGTCAATTCCGTCCATGCCAACTTTGTTACTTGATCCTTTTAAGTATTGTAGTTGGTAGAACATAATTAGGGTTGGGGTAGTTTCCCCTTTGCTTCCAGTTTCTTTTTTCTTTTTTTTTTCCCCTCCATTTTTGATTTCATATATTTCAACATATATATATTTATTTATATAACGTGTGATTTTAATGGTTATTCTAATATTTACTCACTAATGGGATCATTAATTTAGCCTAAAATATTGATATAAAGATTGTAATAAATTGGATAGTTGATCAAAAAAATTTATAGCAATTAATATATAATCAGGTCGGGTAGCTTCTCCCACCTTGGCTCGGGGTTGTTACCATACTTTGCTTTATGTAAACTCGGGGTTATTTTAACCCCATACTTTGCTTTATTCTTACACAATATTCCTGATATCCATTTGAATTATTAGGAATGGATTACCTGCAAATAAAAATGTCATCCCAACAAATGTACATATATAAATACACATGAAAACAAAAACAATTCTAATATAGATAATAATACATAGCAAGAGAGATTTTATTTTAATAAGGAGAAATTTTTTAATAGGAACACTATAAAAAAAGATTAGAAAAAATCTTTTTTAAAGATTAAAATTATATATTTAATTTTTGGTGAGGTACACTTATGTTTTTAACTATAAAATAGGAACAACTAAAAAATTTTAAAAGAATTAAAAAAATCAAGATTTTAAAATTTAAGTGGAGCACGTGTCTCACTTAGTACCATGTGGCTGAGTCACCGCTGATAAGGCAAAATAACGTATACTGCTGTACAATTTTTCAAAGAGATAGGAAATAAAAAAATTAAAGGGAGGGTCATCATTTTTACAAGTGAGGGGTTTGGCTCTTGATCAACTAATGAAAATGTATTAATTTTTTTTTTTTTTTGGATTGAAAATGTGTCATCTTATTTATAGCATAAGAAAACACAAATGAAAAAAAAAAAAAGAGACCCAAAATATCAGTAGTCATGTCCTTATATTGAAACTGGGGTCTTCCAAACTGTGTGTGGTGCTCCAAAACGATAGACAAAAGGTTGTAAGCATAAAAGGAAACCAGCCCGGCAAGAGTCATGCTAAGAATCCCGCCGACCCATCTCAACATGGCTAGAGCCAAGGGAAGTCAAAGTAGAGCTGGCGACACAATTGATGTCGTCAATTAGAGTTATGCTAAGAATCCCTCCGACCCATCCCAACATGGCTAGAGCCGAGGGAAGCCAGAGTAGAGCTGGCGACACGATTGATGTCGTCAATTAGAGTCATGCTAAGAATCCCTCCGACCCATCCCAACATGGCTAGAGCCGAGGGAAGACAGAGTGGAGCCGGCGACACGATTGATGTCGTCAAGTGATAGTGTAACCATGACCCTGTTCTAAACAAAACATTAATATGCGTTGCATTTTAAATTCATTAAAAATGCTCGTCACGCATTTTGGATGTTCTCAACATTATAACTATGAACTTAATTTAATCCTGTACAAAAATATAACTCCTCTTGCTTAACTTTGTAGTTTTCACTAGTTAAATTAATGATGACTTTACCCTTTAAATATTATGTAATTAAATATGTACCAAATCAAATCTTGAATCAATCACTGATAATTCCGGGACATATGAATCACTCATAAAGTCGATTACGAGGAATTATTCAGTACACCGAGTGTATCATGTCATATTATTTATGTGGTACACCCGTCTAATAAGATTATATCATTTAGACATTTTGTCTATGTCAACTTTTCACTTTTATTTTTCTCTTTCCTAATAGGTATTTGCATTGATACTTATTAAGAAAGAGAAAAATAAAAGTGAAAAACTGATACAATCTCATTGGATGAGTGTCCAAATGATACAATTTCATTGGATGGATGTACCATATAAGTAATATGACGTGGTACACCCGGTGTACTGAATAATTCCTCGTCGATTACCTCGTGATTCGAGTATAAACAAGGCTCCGGTATCGGCCTCTGTTGGAGGAGGCGTGCCGCCTTTGAGAATGCCATTTTCCATGTTGCACACATTGGATTTGTTCTTAGAATTTTGATCCATTTTCACGTGATAATATTCATGAGCAGTTCCCATTTCTAACTTTATGTGGATATATAGTTAATTATTGAGAAATAGTAGAAAATATGTCAATATGAAAAGCTTAAGAAAGTATATAGGCCAATTTTTAGTTATAGAAATTAATATGCCATAACTTGTTAAGTTATGGTTCATAATCAGATAAGTTATGGACAAACTTGTCAAGTTATGGTTCATAGTCAGACAAGTTATGGACAAAAACCGTGAATTATGGATAATAACTTGTCAAGTTATGGTTCATAACCAGACAAGTTATGAACGAAAACAGTAATTTGGCCTATTTATTAACTTATGTAAACTATTGGCCTATTAATTTTAATTCATCTCAAATCTTGGCCTATTTCTCTCTTTCTCCCTTAATATAGTGCTACTTCTATGGTTACAACATATTATAGTATTTCATTCAGTATTGGCTAGGAGTCTTTTCGTAGAGGCTCCTTTTTTATTAGCTCTTTGGGTGAGGCTAAATCTGTGACATACATACTAATTAATACATCTTCATTCTCTGATACCTGTTTATTATATTGAAGGGGTCGTTTCTTTCGTGTGTATATATATATATATATATATATAGCACTACAACAATTATATATGCAAAGTTAATGTAATTAACTTTACATATAATTCTTTTTTCGTCCCCTTTACTTTTCCATGTGACATCGTCCTTAACTATAAGTCGATAGATTCTCACTAGAAAGACTGAGTTTTTATAGATTCTTCCTTTGGCAAAATACTTTCAAATGGTTAGAATAAAAAGAGATTCATAAAGACAAAAATTAATACATGATACGTAAAAGATTCAATGGGTTGAAATTATTAATTGATTAGCTAGTACTTACTTGACGATGAAGCAGATACATCTGATAACAACATTAAAGATTTATTGCCTATTCAAAGTTGGAGGCAGTACTGAATTTCTCCTCAAAAGATTAAGGATTATTGCTTTTGGTGTCTATTAACCTTTTGACGTCGTCATGGAATACTTGACTTTTGCATGGGCTAACTAGGTTATGAAAATTCGAAGGAAAAGAAAGAAAGAAAGAAAGAAAAAATATCTCCACTTTTTGAATTAGCGCGTAGTTGGTAACAATAAATATTTTCTCATTTTTATTCGCCTTTAGAATCAATTAAAGAAATACCACTACTAGCGTGTACGAATAGGAAAAATGTCATTTGTTTTTCCTTTTAAATGATATCATTTCATATTTTAAAGATTATTTTCATTAAATACTTCCAAATTATATATCTTGTTTCAAAATGCCCATAAATTTGTAAAATAGGTTAAACAACCACTTCCATCCAATTCCGTGTATCAAATAGACAGAAACTACATATGTGGCATTAACAATCAATTAATGGAGGGCATTAAATACTTCCAAATTATATATCCACGTCCGGCCACCATGAACGATCAAGATTCCAGCATCGGTTTTCAACACCCTCCTGCACAGACTGAAGCTCTCGATTAAGCTCGGGAAGGAGGCGGATAAAATTTACAATTGATGATCACTCCTATGAATGTACGTAAAACATGTATATATAATTAGAAAGGTAGATATTCATATGACATAATATGCACAAACGTAAGGACTAAGGATATATAAGAAAATTTACTTCATTACTGACCTAGTTAGAAGGGCATGCCGCATGCACTTACATGCACACTATAATATCTTTAGAAACTAACAAACTGCGTTCACATATTGGCAAACAAGCGATACTCCTTGGCGTCAAGAATTATTTGGCGCACAGACGCTATAGACCCAATGCCAACCAACACCAAAGAAGCTGCCGCTATGAGTGTGTTCACCCAAAAAATGAGGCCTCGCTTAGAGGGCATGAAAGTCACATTGTAGAAAATCATGGGCAAGATGAAATCCAGAGGGATGCATCCGAATGCCCCGAACAACGCCATTAGATCTCCGAAGAAAGGCAGCATTGCGGCGAAAAGAGTTGCTATGATGACGGAAAGTGACCGAAAAATCAACCTTGGAATGACGTTCCTCGCGGAGAATTGATCCTTCTTTGGGTCTGCAAAGTTGTTTTCAAACACTTCGTTCGTCGGCTGCAAGTAAACCTTGCATACACAAACATAATCACATGTTTTGTTGGTATGATTAAAAAGAAGGGAAAAGGCAAAAGCACATGATGCATACACTTCTCATAGTTCACTCGTCTAGAATTTAGTTTTGAAACCATAGACTAAAGTGTTTGTCTAAACTAGGAAATTAGCTGGAAACCATATAGTAAAAACGCGCCTTTTGTTTTCTGAATGTCTACCAAAGAGAATGCCATAGTTCGTCGACATTAATATTGTAATTGTCTATTTTTAGACGAAAAAAATGTTATATAATTTTATGTGTGGTTGTGACAGTCATCAATCTTTTGAGGCACAAGACTAAAAAAGGATAAGTTGTGCAGTCCCACATCGTCTGGGGATAAAGATAGATTCTAATTTATACGGAATGACACCACCTCTCAATGGTATGAGGTCTTTTGAGGTGAAACCCAAAAGCAAAACCGTGAAGGTTCAGGTACAAAGCGGACAATATCATACTAAGTGAGGGTGCGGGTCGTTACAGTTGTAGTTGTACAACGTTTCCACATTATTCATTTTTCTTGAAAAAAAAAGTTTGTATTTCTTGAAAAGAACGAAAAATTTATATAAGAAATAAGAGTACTGTTGTTGCACATTATATTTACCTAACAATAATAAAGGTGTTGGTTAGTTAGTGAGGTGGCGATTCATGTGACGTGCAAGTTGTATTCATGTCAGGTTGAGAGCCATTACATACAAGTTTTTAAGTCAATCGAGACACGTGACATGAAAATTTTAGGAAACACATCTACGAGTAGTGAGAGTGCGCTTTACCAGAGTCACGGCCAAGACTTGAGTAAGAGTAAAGATGTTGATCATGACAACGAACCAACTGGGAAGCAAAGAGATCTTCTGGGCGTCAATAAAGTTTGAAAGAAGTGTTCCCTGGGCCTGATTACCAAACGCCCAATATCCAGATATTCCCACGCTCAAATATGTAGTTGCTATTACACTATAACACACGCACAGCCCTTTCAACATCTTCCCTTGCACTGGCGGTGCTATTGTGGCCTGCAAAGTTACAAACCAGTGTTATTTGAGAAATTTACGATAAGGTATGAAAAGACACCTTACCAATAGACTCTGTTTTGAACCGCCATATCCGTTCTAACATTTAGAAACACGTATTGATAGTAGGTTATTTAGAAAGCTCCACTTTAATTTTGTTATAAAAAAAAAAAAAAAGCAATAGTAATTATCATTAACTGATAATTAGCAAATTTAAAAAAAAAAAAAAAAAAAAAAAGAGTAGCTCAGGAATCACTTGAATTTCAGGAATTATTCCGCTGGCGTAAGTTGTGGCTATAATTGAAATAGCATTGAAGGTCCCAAAAACCCGATCCGCGTCACTTCCTGTCACGGAGTAGTCTCTTGTTGGTGCATCCTTGGAATGCCCTGTTCATGGGAAGAAACTTTAAAGAAGTATATCTGAAAAAATATCTCAAAAAACATATGTGTTTTATTATTATTATTATTATTATTATTATTCTTGTTATTCCAAACCCGCTTTTTCTTCTTTTTAGAACTTCTTTTTTTCTAAACTGTTACTCTTTTTTTTTTTTTTAAAGTAATTTTATCCATTTTAAAATCGATCCTATCTAAAAAATATATAATTCATTAACCAAATAGTTATAACTGCATATTTAAAAAATGTTAGAATCAAGTGAATGTCACGAGACAAAGTGAGATAAACAAATATTCACGGCCTTAAATATAGGTAAAGAAGTGCTAGTATCACCCTAGTGAATCAAAATTGATAGTTTTAACTGAAATTAATTACATAAAGACCCATATAGGGTCTTTTTTTAAAAATTTAATTCATGAAAAGACCCATATAGATATAGTTTTGTCGAGCCTGAAAATAATAGTACCGCGGTTTCTTACCAATATATATGGAACCAGCTGCAGCGCAAGCGCTGAAAGCAAGACAAAGGATTAAAGAGACAAGGTTGATATGCCTTAGGGAGTGAAAGGATGGCATTTGTGCAAGAACCAAAACTACGCCTCCGAACATGCTAATAAATTGGTAAAGCTTCATTTTTCCATCCGGATTTGCCACCAAGTAAATGTACTGCCAAAAATGACAAGTGATGTAAATTACTCTGTTCTGTTTCAACTGGGAGACATATAATAGAAATTTGCCCTAAATGTTCCAATAATGAGACACTGAGCTTAAGACTCTGCCCTCCAAGAAGAGTGCAGGCAATAACCGCCCCAAAGCATATCCATAACTGCAGTGGCCCCACAAAATATTTGCCCCATCCTGGACCTGATGATGATCAACATCATAGATGCCCGTTTAATTCGTTGATTTGAGTTTTTAATTCGAGTTAAGATGTGATTTTATGTGAGAGCTTTTTACTGTAACAAAAAAGTTAGATGTAACTGTTTCTGAGAGTTTTTACTGTAACAAAACTCAAATTCTAAATTCGAATCAATAAAATGAACGGGACCGAAATGCTTACAATATCAATGCCCCATATCCTAACAACATATTACCAAAAAGTTAGGTATACTTCATTATTATCAAATTGACATTTTGTTTTTAGTCTTGTTTTGTTTGAAGTCAACTTGAACTCAGAATTTCATATACTCTGATACCATGTCAATTTTTTTTTTTTAAAATATATCAATTAAGGATTGCGTACTCACCTAAAATATCTCACGCCATGTCTCGGAACCGGAGCTGACGTCGTCCAAGCTTCGCATGGTGCTCCAGAACCAATGACAAGAGGTTGTAGGAATAGAAAGTGACCAAGCCTGCCAAAACCAGGCAGATCACTCCTCCAACCCAACCCAGCAATGCCAGGGCAAATGGAAGACTCAGAAGCACTGGTGCCACTATTGATGTTGTCAAGTGGTACCCACAGTGCAGCCAAGACCCTAACAATTAATCTCAAAATTAGGGGAAAAAAAAAGAAAGAAAAATCAATTCTTAATTCATGTCATCGCATAATGGTTATAAAGTAATAGAGACGACTTCAAATAGATTTTATAGTTCCAAAACAACCATTAGCAAGAAAATTAAAAAGCAATGGTCAAAAGGAGAGATTCTTCTCAATGTCTATACACAGTGAGTAGGTTCGAAATATATTAAATGCCCAATTATGAGATATAATTTTAGAAAATATAATTATAAGAGTTTGAATTGAGGATTTTGTACTCTGATACGATGTTAACGGATAACAAGGAGATCCTGGTCCGAGAAACGAGGGTGAACACATTAGTTAAAGTCCGTGAAGAATAAGGAAAGGTAGAAGGGTGTGACACGTGGATCAAAACAGAAAATATCTACTGCCCGTGAATAAGAAAAGTCAAAATAACAGTAGAAAAGACCAGCTTCCTTTGCATTGCCTTTTTGTTGTATTGCTTTGCAAGTTCTTGAGAGAAAAAAAAAAACTTATATAATTACCTATACATTTCAAGCGTTAGACTAGTAAATTGATAATTCTGAAGACACTAACCCTTTGATTTGAGAACGAACATAGCTCCGGCATCGAGCTCTTTCGGAGAGTCGCGGACTCCGGTTCCATTAGATGCTTCCATGAAGAGAGGAGCCACGGCTCCCGTCTCTCTGTCTTGGTGGTTAAGATTAGTATCTATTAGGAAAGAAGGATGGTATGAGAGAGAGAGAGAGAGAGAGAGAGAGAGGAAAGAAGGATGGTATTAGAGAGAGAGAGAGAGAGAGAGAGAGAGAGAGAGAGAGGAAAGAAGGATGGTATTAGAGAGAGAGAGAGAGAGAGTAGAGTAGAGGAAAGGAGAGTATCAAAGACTTGTTAATGTCACGCTAATTCAAGTCAAGGTTGGGGTGCAAAGATAAGACAAATCCCACAAAATTAAGGGAGCTTCGCTAGTTGGTTAGAAATGCATGAAAACTGTTTGTTATATATAAATTTTGATTTAATATGATTTTAATTGAATCAAACGGTTAAAAAATTGATTCTAGGAAACTCTCTAAACTTCAATATAAGAAGTTAAAATGAAACCTTATTGGCTTAGTTTGGTATTACTGGAGATTTTAGAAAAATTATTTTTAGCTGTGCTGAAGGAAGAAGCAGCTGTTACAAGAAGCAGTTGAGTGTTTGGTAAATTGTAATTATAGTAGCTGTGCTGGTTCCAAAATCAGTATAAAGCGTTTGGTAAATTTTGAGGTGAAATTGTTGTGGGTATGTAAAATGACCAAAATAGACATGGTATGAAACTTAAATATATATAATTATTTTTGGTAGTTAGAAATACTTGTTTAACTTTAAAAAAACATAATGCTATGATTTTAAATTTTTTAACAATAAATTTATGATAATTAATTCTCTTTTTTTTCATTCACAATATAATTACAGCTAAAAGGAGCATTAATGACAATATGGCAGGGACAATTCCAGTCTTCGAGTTGTGGAATTATTTTGTACTCTCTCTCTTACAAAGCTTGACAGGGACAGTTACAGTCTTGATAACCCAACTAAATACCATAATTATCAATTTTGGTGGGGTTCTTCTCAAAAATCTACAAAAAATATGATAAATTTGTTGAGAAATTTCATACCAAGAAACGGGCTAAGCCAAATGATAATTAATTATAGGACTTCCCAAAAATCTACATTTAATTTGAAAAAATTTACTTAAAGAGTTTTGATTATGTCGCAAGAAATGAATAAATTGGTAGGGTACAGAGAAAAATCCGATAGGAATTCCCAACCCCAACTCAAGTTAGGAAGTATAGGGGCGGAGATGGGGAAGTATATCTGCCCTGATGCCATCCCTACACAAAAGACTCATGAACCTCAGTATTGCTAGCTTGCACTTGTAATGAATCAACAATCAATCCAAAGAAAATTTGTTCAATCATGGATACAAAAGAAAATTATAAAGACAAGAAAATTTCCGGTTACAACAACACTATCGGGGAAAAGAATGATTGAATTCATGTGTAAAATTTTGAGGCCTGCCGAATCGACTATTCTAGTCCAAGTAAACTATTTCAAGCTAATATTAACATCCTTGAAACAAATCAATTGCGAGCTAACAGACTCCAAAATCCAAGGCAATGGGGTTACAACATCCAAAATATAAGATCAAGAATCAAACTTCTCAAACAGTTGAGATCCGTTATCAACCTGCTCCAAAATTTGAAGTTGAGCCAGCAATATAACCCTTCAGTTATAAAGGGATTTCTTGACCAATATTATTTTTTTTCCTCTCCATAAATCAGAAGTAAGCTGCCCTTTATCTGCAGGAAAATTCAAAAATAAGTTCTCCTTAGTTTGACTAAGCAGGTAATGAAAAGATGAAATCAAGAAAATGGTAAATACATCATGCGGTATATTGCACTACCCATAGACTTGATTTACCAAGGTTGTATAGTTAATATTTATGCAGCAGCCAAGAAAGAATATGCTGCAGAGGCAGATGAATCATTTTAAATCCTATAAATAAAAGACAGTAAATGAATTTGGCCTTTGACGGGGGATTGCAAAAGCTTCTTGCAAAGTAAAAGCACCTTTATTAAACTTTGCGTTTCACCAACATTAGAGCTTAATAATAGACATTATAAGGTAAATGAACAAGGTAAATAGCCTCAACTTAGCCATGTCCAGTACATTTCTTCCCCTTAAAAGATTTAACTTTATGTTAGCACTTGGCATAAGCTTGAACGACAAAAGTTAAAGGCATAACTTATTTATTAAACTAGACAAAATGGCTTTACCTTCAAAAGATCATAGGACACTATTCTTCTGGACATATTATCGATAATAATTTCAAGAGTGGATCATCATATAACTGCCACAGTTCCTATTCTATCCATATATCTAACAAAGAGTGTGGGGGAAAAAATGAGAATAGGAATATTAATAAGTAAAATCAAGTTATGAAATTCTTTTGGAGTATACATGTAAGAAATAAAAATAAAAGAACTACAATGACACAAACACATAAAATAAATTTCTACCAGTCAATAAGTTATTGTATTGTATCCATGTTATGAAAATAAATATGCAGTATTATACCTTCTCAAAAACATCAGTTGATAAATTCAGCTCATGAAAGAAACTGTCGGATAGGATGAGAGTCCTAATTCATAAACATTCATAAAAATAGCAAGTAAGCAGACAAATCTAACATATTTTTCTCCAAAAACCAAGAACGATGCAAATTTGATCCAAGACGAAAAGTCCTAGATTGGATGAGAAATAAACAAACATAGAAACCTATTTGTCTTAACCTATTTTTGCAAATTCAGTTGGATCCGAAGGAAACCAAAATTAGCCTAAAACAGCAAAAAGTCCAGAGGCTAACTAAAACCTTCATTATTTTGCTTCTCCACAATGTTTATTATCTAAATTATACCCCAAAAAACTCGATTTAAACCTAAAACTATATTCTAATGAATCAAAAGATTGAATCTTGGAAACTATCAAATTCTTATATATATAACATAGGCAAAATCTCATTCAGAAGTGAAGTGAATAAACATGACATAATTTGAAGGATTTCCCCAGCTAATCGACATTCAGAAAAACCAAATCAACATTAAAAAAAAGCTCAATTGAGTACTTACAGATGCAGAGATGATGAGTTCCAACCAGATCCGGTCTCAGCCAGCTCCGAAATCATGAAACCCTAACACGAGCAAACCACCAACACCGAGAGAAGAGAGAGAGAGGAGAGACTCCGCCGCCGACAATCGCAGGAGATCCTAGCCGAAAACGGAGAGAGGGGGTCTGAGAGAGAGAGAATCAAGATAAACGGAGGGAGCTGAGAAAGCAAGGTTGAGGCTGAGAGAGGGCTGAGGTTGAGAGGCTGAGGCTGAGAGAGATGAGAGATCGAAGGAGCAGAGAGCGAAGGAGCAGGAAGGAGGGGGCTGAGAATTTTTTTGATTCAGCAGGGGTATTTTGGGGATAACAAAAATTTCATTAATGTAAAGGAGTAGATTCCCGCACAATCTACAATCGGAAACAGCAAATGAGCTGCTTCTGATTTCAGCCCAAAATAGCTTTGAGATTCTCTAAGAATCTGTTTTTAAAATGTTTACCAAACACTTTTTTTAACTTTAGCTGAACAAAAAAGTGATTTTGGCCTCCCAAAAGCTCTAGCAAACTCAGCCATTGTCAATAGTGTAATTTGGCTGCCATTTGGAAACTGTGTTAGTCGAAAACTATTTTGGATTATTCCCCGCTAAATACCAATGATTCTTCGGTGCTCTCTGAAAAGTGTTTGTATTCAAAAAGAAAAGAATTATTATGCGCTCGTTTATTTTACCAATTCGAGTTTTTAGTTTTAAATTTTTATAGTAAAAAATTTTCAGAAAAAATTACATTTAATTTTTTTTACTATAATAAAAAATTCTTAAAAAATATCACATCTCAACTTAAATTGAAAATTTAAATCTGTGAAATAAACGAGACTTATATAAACTTTATAATTTCGATGGAGTGACGCTGACCTTATTATTGGTATTTAGCGGGAACTAGTCAAACTTTAAGAGCTAAGCAGTAAGCACTCTTCGGCTTTGCCTTTGGGTTCTAGTTGGAGGCAAAAGGCCTTAATAAGTGTGACATTTTGGCCCCTTTAGGCTTTAACCGAGTTTTTTGTTTTTTTCTTTTAGACGGTAGAAAAAAAAACTAAAAATTATGGTTTTTTTATTAAATATTAAGAATTAAGAGTTTAATGAGTCGAAATGATTTTATAAATTTTTTAGTAAGTAATAAAAATATTAGAATGAGATTTATAATACCTTAATGAAATTTTAATATAAATTTTAAAGTTTATATATCAATATTTTTTTTTAGAATCTATATTTTTTTAGCTTTGATTATGAATTCTTCTAAAAAGTTGAAGTACTTCTCATAGATCATCTATACATTTTTTATAATAGCTTTTGGACCTAGAAAACTACAAGAAGCTTTTAAAAGAAAGAAAGAGAAAAATTGGTCAAGACTTGAGATGAATTAAAATTAATAGACTAATAGTTTACATAAGTTAATAAATAGGCTAAATTACTATTTTTGTTCATAACTTATCTGGTTATAAACCATAACTTAATAAATTTATCCATAATTTATTTGGTTATGAACCATAACTTAATAAATTATAACTTATTAATTTTTATAACTAAAAATTGACTTATATATTTTTTTAAATTTTTCATATTGACATATTTTCTACTATTTTTGTTTTTTAAAAAGCTCTCTAAGCAAGGCCTATTATTTAAGAAAAGCGATTTATATGCAACGTACCAATCGCAATGAATGTATGGTTGGTTACTAATTTGTATGTACGTACGTACGTATGGTTGCTTCCGATTTAAAGTACCAAATCGTAGTTTGGAAAGAAAAGTAGAAGTAAATATCCTATAGCTTCCTTTAATCCTAAAAGAAAACTTTCTCAGTTTTTAAGTTACGTAATTTCACTGATTTGAGTTTAAAATTTAAATTTTATTACATTATAAAAAGTTTTAAAAAATAATCACATTTTATTTTTTTTATTACAATAAAAAATTCTCATATAAAGTCACATCGTAACTCGAATCAGTGAACTAAACAGACCTTTAATTTCCTTCGTTTCGATTTCCTTTGCTATCACTCACCAATTACCAAAAATAAGAGCAGAAGAAGACACAAACATGTATAAAAGATGCAAGTGCGCTGAGAAGTACTCACAGAAACAAGTCAAAAAAGTTGAAATTATGAAGGAAAATAGAAATGGTCTAAAGGTATGATTTTATAATATTGCCATGGTACAAGCTTTTGAAGGAAACAAGTCAAAAAAGTTGAAATTATGGGGGAAAATAGAAATGGTTTAAGGCCCCGTTTATTTCGTCGATTCGAATTTAAAATTTGAGTTTTATTACAGTAAAAAGTTCTCATAAACAGTCACATCTAACTTTTTTGCTACAGTAAAAAACTCTCACATAACATCACATCTCAACTCGAATTAAAAACTCGAATCAGTGAACTAAACGGGTCCTAAACGTATGATTCTATATTATTGCCACGGTACAAGCTTTTTCTGATTATTTTTTTTTCTTTTTCTTTTATGGATAACTCTCAGCCAAGCTTGCTTTCTTTTTATTTATTTTTTTATTTTTTATTTTTTATTTTTTCATTCTATGTAAGTACATCGTGCAAAATGTGCTGTGACATGTCTTGAGTTTAGCTTCGATGTGATCATCCAAAACACAACCAGATCATGTGGAAAATGATTTCTCTCTAATCAACTGAAGTTTTGTAATCCAGAATTTCCTCTCTACCCATTGTCAGAGAGAGAGAGAGAGAGAGAGAGAGAGAGAGAGAGAGAGAGAGAGAGAGAGAAATACCGTATATATCCTAACTATATGTTAGCGAAAAAGCTGTACTTGTTGGCATCAAGAACAATCTGTCTGTTGGAAGATATTGCTCCTAAAGCGCCCAAAGCAGAGTAGATTGAGGCGATCGCCGTGTTTCCCCAGAAAATGAGGCTGTTTTTGGAAGGCTTGAAGGTGACATTGTAGAAGATCATTGGCAAAATGAAGTCGAGAGGGATGCACCCAAATGCTCCAATCACTGCGTTGATGTCTCCAAAGAAAGGAAACATGGCTGCAACAGTTGTGGCTATGACCACCGATAATGATCGAAAAACCAATCTTCGTACGGTGTTACCAATGGAGAATTGATCAATTTTCGGGTCTACAAACTTGCGCTCAAGCACTTCATTTGTTGGCTGCAAGTTAACCTGATAAAAGGTGCAGAAGTTTAGTGGGCGGAAAAAAAAAAGGAAGAAAAAAAGACCATTTTGTGTTCGTTATGTTATGGCTACAGTTGATTGTTCCTTGAATAAATGATTACAGCCAAAAGAAGTAAGAGATAGAGCTGGAAGTTATTTAAGATAATTTGGGAGCCTGGTCAGAATTTTTAGTTGATTGGAGAGATCAGCTCAAGTCAAGTTTTTAATGTAAAGTTCACAAGTGTTTCTTGGGTTTTAAAGGTTTGACAGAAAATAATTAGGTGGCTGAAAAAAAAAAAAAAAACCTTCATTTTTTAATTTAAATTTTTACATAGAACATATTAGGCAAAGGATCTTACTGAAGCCACAGCTGCTATCAAGAGAACCCAAGTTGGTAATAAAGGTTTTCCATCAACCAAAAAGTTGCTCAGAACTGTTACTTGTGCTTGATTGCCGAATGCCCAATAACCCGAAATTGCAACACTGAAAAATGTTGTCACCACAACTGCATAGCACACACAGAATCCTTTGAACATCTTGCCCTTCACTGGTGGTGCTATATAGTTGCCTGCAAAATATAATGGACCATTAGGGAAAAGAGCCTCTTTTGAAATCAACATGTTAAGATTTTGATTGAGTCTCACATTATTAAAATTTAGACTTAATATGCGGGTTTATAACCACTTGGGTACCCTCTCCCTACAAACTAGCTTTTAGGGATGAGTTCTATCCAAGAGTTATAACAATTGGTATCAGAGCATGCCCCTCCTCAGGCCCACATTGCGGAAGGGACGACCTGAGGAGAGGCAGCCTGAAAAGGCCAGAGTGGGCTTTCCAGAGTGGGTTGCCGTAGACGTTGGTGTCGGAAGCGTGGTGGTATGTTAGGATCCTGATTAAGTCTCACATTGTTAAAGTATGAGTTTAACATGTGAGTATATAACCATTTGGACACTCTTTTCTTACAAACTAACTTTTAGAAATGAGTTCTATTAAAGAGTTATAACACAACGTTGAACTTATTAATGACTATATACAACAATCATGTAAATCTGTTTGCCTAGGAATGCATAAATAAATGAAAATAATTGAGAAGATGCAAAAGGAAAACCTGAATCTCAGGAATAATTCCATTTCCGTATGTGGTGGCGATGATTGAAATAGCATTGAAGGATCCGAAAATGCGATCTTGCCTATGTCCACTTACGGAATAGACCTTCTCCGGTGCATTCGTAGAATGTCCTGGAAGTATGGAAGGATTTGGAGTATTAAGTGACAAATGATCCTCTCTCTCTCTCTCTCTCTCTCTCTCCCCACACACACACACTTGTATAAGTTTTACTGTTTTGTACAAAATGTTCCTACCAATGTATATTGAACCGGCTGTTGCGCAGGCGCTATAAGCAAGACAAAGGACAAGGGAGATGAGGTTGACGTGTCTTAGGGAGTGGAAGGATGGAATTTGGACAAAAACCAGCATCAATATCCCAAAAATGGCGACAAATTGGTAGAGCTGCATTGCTTCTTTTGAACTATAGAGCAAGTAAATATACTTCCACAAGACAATGCAATAAAGAAGATAAAGAAAATGTAAGAACACATAAATCTCATATCAAATAAACAAAGTTGTTTACCATATATAAGATCTTTTTCTCCGGGTTGAGCTGAATATTGGTGATGACGAGGTTATTTACCGACAAATCAAGTATTTTTGAGTTTAAATATTTGTGAGTCTTCAAACATTTTTATTAGTTTAATGTGTTTTTGGCGTTATTTTATAGGAACAACAATGAAATGGGACTCGGTGGCTTTTTAGAGTAAAAAATTAGAGCAAAAAGACACTCAAGGCCGCACAACGGTCCTCTTGGGCAGACCCACTTGTGTGGGCACGCCACTTGAGGGGCGCGCCTGCACCACAACCTGTGCGCCCGCGCCACATTGGGCACGTGGGCGTGCCACTAGCCGGGTGGCCACGCCATTGAAGCGCACAACTGCACCCTCTGTGTGCTGATGACGAACTTTGAGCCATTTTTATCCCTTGATCAATATGGATGGCCAATTTTGGACCCTTGGATAAATAGATTTTATTAGATCTTGTGTTCTAGCTTTAATAGTTAAATTAATTTACTTTTCTAGATTCAATTACTTAATTCACTCAATTTTAGTGGCTTAGATAAAATTTATTCATGAACACTCACAATACTTAGTTTAATTCTCAAAAATTCAATCATTACTTTTTAAGATGACAAAAACTACAGATAAATATTTGCAAAAGTGTTGACAAGTTCTAGTTGCTTTTTTCTATTTTTATTCACCTAAACCAAGTACACTTTAGAATATCCTATAAAATGGCAAACGAATTAAAACTGAGTACCTTAAGACTTTGCCCTCCAAGAAGAATGAAGGCTATAACGGCACCATAGCATAAACCAAATTGAATTCGACCAACAAAATAGCTTCCCTATCCTGGTCCTATACGTGCATACAAATGATCATCTTTATGCATACTTGAAACCACTAGAAATAATCTTGCCCATTTTAACAATTTCACACATTTTAATACGTGACATGAATATATAAGCCCCGTTCATTTTACCGATTCGAATTTTGAATTTGAGTTTTGCTACAATAAAAAGCTTTCAGAAGCAGTTACATCTAACTTTTTTACTGCAGTAAAAAGCTCTCACATAAAGTCACATTTCAACTCAAATTAAAAAAAAATCGAATCAGTAAACTAAACATGACAGAACAGATGTGGAAGCACCTAAGATATCAGTGGCCATTTCGCGGAAGCGGAGCTGACGCCATCCGAGCTGAGCATGATGCTCCAAAACCAAGGACAACATATTGTAGGAGTAGAAAGTTACCAAAGCTGATATTACAAGACACGAGATCCCAGCAAACCAACCCAGCAACGACAAAGCGAAGGGAAGACTAAGCAGCGCTGGGGCTACAATTGTAGTTGTCAAGTGGTATCCACAGTGCAACCATGATCCTATATTACATCATCAACAAGAAAACACTTCAATTACAACAGCTTATGAACTTAAATATTTATATATTAATATTCTTGTTTACACTAATTAGTAATTATATGTACCTCTAGATTTGAGCACAAAAAGAGCTCCAGCATCAAGTTTCTTCTGAATGTTAGCTTCATTAGTATGATTTTCCTTTTCCGTGGTTGTAATTTCCATCACTAAATTGGGATTGATTGATCCGTTCTCTTTATGTGTTTGAAGAATGTAAAATGGCTACAAGATAATCTTATGGGTTGGTTTCTTTAGTTTTGTTGAACTGATAATGTGGTTAGTTTTGTTAATTTTTCGGCGGTGAAAATTCAACTGGCCGGAAAGTCAACTAACTTGGCCTGAAGTTAAATGAAAACCTTACATGATTTTTTCCCCCCCTTTAGTGGAAGAACAATTCTACGTGAGACAAGAATATTGAAGTTGTAGTTTGTCTTATTGGATGACTTAGGATGCCACATGAGATTAAAAAGAACTTAGGGGAGTGGTTTAGGATCAGAAAAGGACACGAATTAAATGAACAAAAAAGACTTAGGAATGGGAGAAAAATACTCTTGTATAAATCAAAATTTTTATCATTTACTTTTAATTAATAATTTTTTTAGTCAAATAACTGTACTAATAATAGGGTATTAATCAATAATAAATGGTAAAAATTTATACACATACACTCTTAAATGTAAATTATGTGATTTTCTCAAAAGACTCTTGTTGTTTAATTTCCTAATATGAGTTTTGGCAAAACTTGAGTTAAATGAGTAATGTTATTGGGCACCGATGGTGCTTAGCGCCATCTATTAATAGAAGGTGTTGCGAGACCCACAAATGAGATTCATTTTCTTGGCGGTCTCTTTTAAGTATTTTTCACGTTGAATTTGTACTTGTAATCATTCTTGAATATTCCATTAAATTTACAACCGAGTGAGCCGAACAAATATTGGTCATGAGAAAAAAAAATAGAAAAAAAGAAAAACATATATTTCGTTTATATTCCATGTGAAAACGACATATCGTTTTTTTTTTTTTTTTTAAAAACATCGTAAAATGCTCTATGAAAATTATAGTTTTGATAAAAACGACAATCTTTTCGGTAGAAGGAAATAAGTCACTTGGAAACGACATTTTGATTTGTATAAATCAAAATTTTTATCATTTACTTTTAATTAATAATTTTTTTAGTCAAATAACTGTACTAATAATAGGGTATTAATCAATAATAAATGGTAAAAATTTATACACATACACTCTTAAATGTAAATTATGTGATTTTCTCAAAAGACTCTTGTTGTTTAATTTCCTAATATGAGTTTTGGCAAAACTTGAGTTAAATGAGTAATGTTATTGGGCACCGATGGTGCTTAGCGCCATCTATTAATAGAAGGTGTTGCGAGACCCACAAATGAGATTCATTTTCTTGGCGGTCTCTTTTAAGTATTTTTCACGTTGAATTTGTACTTGTAATCATTCTTGAATATTCCATTAAATTTACAACCGAGTGAGCCGAACAAATATTGGTCATGAGAAAAAAAAATAGAAAAAAAGAAAAACATATATTTCGTTTATATTCCATGTGAAAACGACATATCTTTTTTTTTTTTTTTTTAAGAATCATCGTAACATGCTCTATGAAATTCATAGTTTAGATAAAACGACAATCTTTTTCGGTAGAAGGAAATAAGTCACTTGGAAACGACATTTTGATTCTTCGTCAAACCAAAACAATATGTCCTTTTCTTTCAAGAAAAAAAAAGAAATATATATATATATATGTATTTTTTTTCTGAACAGCAGAAACAATATGTCGTTTATTTATATCCCACCAACGATGTATTTCACCAATTCACTCTCCCAAAAACGGCATGTAGTTTAGATTTAGATGTTGCCATTGGACAAAAAAGTAATTTCAGCCCGAGGCCAATTTCCCATTCACATTCAAGGGAAAATTAGTGAATTCACCGTTTTATAACATTTTTACTCTTTAGTCTTAATTAATAAAATTTTAACTAATATAGTTCTTTACCTATGGTATTAATCAAATTTAACCAGTAAAAATTTAAAACTCATACATTTTAAGAGTTTTTCCTTATAGAAATGATGTACAAGACCGGACAAAAAAGTAATTTTAGCCCCAGAAAATTAGTAAATTCATCATTCAAATGCATTGTTATAAAATTTTTACTTTTTATTCTTAATTAATAAAATTTGAACTAATATAATTCTTTCACCACGGTATTAATCAAATTTAACCCATAAAAATGTAACAGTCATGCATTTTAGGTTTTTCCATATGTAAATGACGTACAAACCCTTATCAATCATCCCAAATAACGGAGTTGCACTTCGGCTTAAACCCTCCGTTCCAAATTTCCAACCTCACTTCAAGACCTCTCTCTTTCTTTCTCTAGATTCTTTTTGCTTTCTCTCTCCTTCTTTCTGCGTTTCCATGGCGAAAGGAGACGACATAGTGACGAGGAAGAAGAGCAAAGCCAATCGGAAGAAGCTCAACAGTCAGACCCAGAGTTCCTCCTCGGTTTCCGCGCGCGTCGCCGCCCTTATCGCCGCCAAGAAGCGCCGCAAGTCCGGCACGCGCCGCAAATGCCAGGTGATTCCACGAAGGGCAACGTCGTTTTCGCTTCATTTGATTTTTTTTTTGCGGTTTTAGTTATGGAAAACAGTTTAATCTTGCTGTGGTTTAAGTGGATTTTTGCTTGTGGAAAAGGAAAGTGGCGCTTTTGTTTTGAATGAGTTTTTTTGCGATGAATCTATATGATTTGTGAGAGCGTAGATTAACATTGCTAGAGAAGTAATTCGATTGTGCTTTCTTATTGAATGATTTATCTGATGAGTTGTGCACAATATTTTTACTTGATACGAGTGGATATCAAAATGACACTGATGTTGATAATGTAGGCATGGTAATGGTTGGTCATGTATTTATGTGTGTATTTTTCTATTTCAACAACAACACTTAATCCCAAATAATTGGAATCGACTATATGAATTTCTCCTTTTCAGTCTGTTCTATTAAACACGAGACCCTTATGAAGCTATAGATCTTGAAAGTCGTGTCTAATTATGTCGGCCTAAATAATTCTTGATCTACCCCTCGCTCTCATAGTACTAGGTATTTGGATGTTCTCTCAAGCACGAACAGGTACATCTAACGATCTACGTTGTACATGCCTGTACCACCTCAGACGGTTTTCTCTCACCTTATCTTCTATTGGTGCTACACCTATTTTACTTCGAATAATTTATTCCGTATGCGATCTATTCTCGTATGGCCACTCATCCATCTTAACGTACGCATCTTCGCCACACTCATCTTGTATATTTATTGTCTTTTGATGGCCCAACATTCACTACCATATAACATAGCTGAGTGAATTGTTGTCCTATAGAATTTTTCTTCCAACTTAATAGGTATCTTATCATCACATAAAACTCCCATGACATTCTTCCACTTAACCCATCATGCCTTAATCCTATGTCCAATATTCTCATCTATATCTCCTTCACATTGCACTATGGATCCAAGGTACCTAAATTTCCTAAAAGTCCCAATCACCACACCATCCAAAAAAATTCCATCACTCTAGTCTCTCAAATTACTAAACCTACAATGCATGTACTCAGTCTTCGTTCTGCTTAACTTAAATCCTTTTGTCTCAAGGGTCTGTTTCCATAGTACTAACTTACGGTTAATGCCCTCTCAATGTTCATCAACTAAAACTATATCGTCTGCAAAAAGCATACACCAGGGAATCCCATCTTGAATTTCTCTTGTCAGCTCGTCCATCACGACAGTGAAAAGATAAGGACTAAGAGCGGAACCTTAATGAAGGCCAATCCGAATGGGGAACTCTTCCGTGTAGCCTCCAGTAGTTCTCACACTTGCGACAGCTCCATCATACATATCCTTTATTACCTTGATATATCTCATATGCACTCCTCTTTTCTCTAGTACCTACCATAACACTTCTCTCGGTACCCTATCATATGCCTTTTCTAAATCTATGAAGACCATATGCAAATCTTTCTTAGCTATTCTATACCTTTCAATCAGCATTCTAAGAAGAAAAATAACCTCCATGATTGATCTACCGGGCATGAACCCAAATTGGTTACCTAAGATGGTAGTTGTGGCCCTTAATCTCTTTTCAATAACTCTCTCTTAAAGCTTCATAGTGTGACTTATGAGCTTTATGTCCCTATAGTTGTTACAATTTAGGGCATCTTCTTTATTCTTCTTCATTGGAGATTCGCATATACCACATATAATCTATATATATAGCTTTGGTTATATTTATATTTACATGCTGTGAATATGAATTCAGTTTTTGTAGCAAATGAGTCAATTAGATTCTTGCTAAATGACCCCATTGCATTAGGCTTGAGGCAATTGGTAAACTTTTATTTTCTGTTATTATTATTATTATTATTATTTTTTTTTTTTTTTGGTAAATGTCGTTTGGTCGTAAGTTGAATTCTTTTATTAAGTTGTGTGATGCGCATAGTAACCAGTGATTGCTCATTTTGCTCGTTATTCTTTTTTCTTTTTTTTTTTTCTTTTCTAGTAGTATGTTTAAATAATTTCTAAAGGAAGTGTCGGATTTCCAAATTAAAGTTGTTTATATCTTTTCTCATGACATTACAGGGGATGTGTTTTAGCGTTCCTACCCCTGACGATCCCTTCAATGACAGGCATGGTAAAAAAGATCTGGAAACAAAGGTAACCAGAAAAGTTAGGCCTTACAAAAAGGATGAGAAGGCGTTTTCAAAGGAGAAGAAAGTACCTCCATGCAAACCAACTCTTGGTAAAATTGATGCGAGTGTGAATGACATTGATGACAAAGCTAAGGTTGCAAGTTTGAAGAATGAAAAGATATCGTTGAAGTCTATCAATGATGTGGTGCTAAGAACAAAGACTCAGTTCAATGGGAATGAAGGTGTGCGTGATCACCAAGAACAGGACTTTGAAAATTCAGAATGTCCATCTAAGTATCTTATTATGTGCTTGAATGAAATAGAGAATGCACTGCGTCATGATGACACCCACACTGCCGAGGAGGACAAACCTTTGTTTGTTAGTACTTGGGGGATTGAGTTTTGGAAATGTTATTCAGCTGGAAAGGATATATTAGAGACAAGCGTGTCTTCTACTGTAGAGCAAATTTCATGGATTGTTTGCAGTGCTGCTGACACTATTTCAAGAAAGGAGGAAGAAGGTCTATCATATTCCAGCCCATTTCTTTTGTTTCTTGTGCCATCCCAAGAGAAAGCTGTGAAGGTTTGTGCTATATATTGCGTCTTTTGAGGCATTTTGGAACTCTTCAGTTCTGTGAATCTTTTCTTGAAAATGAAAGTTTTAGTCTTTAGACATTTACTCGTTTAATTTTGAAGCTTGCATAGGAACTTTCAAACATGCAAGTTGACTTAATACAAACATGTTAAGAGTGAGGTAACAACTAACAAGGGATTAGTTTGTGCCCAACAATCATTTTTGTGCCTCTTATTCAACCATTCGACAACAACAAGCAATAGTATTCTTGTGTTTGTACATCAAATGCAGAGGATATGTTAATTTCTATTTTTTCCCCTCTTCTATTGTCATATCAGGTACGTTCAGTGTGCAAACCTTTGAAAGTTCATGGAATACATACAGTGAGTATACATCCAGGTGCTTCCATAGACCACCAGATTCAAGGGTATGTAAATGTCAGACTATACAATTTAAATGTTATTTTACTTAAAAAAGAAAAAGAAAGAAAAGAAATGAAAAAAAAGAAAAGAGATTGACAAGTTGCCGGTCTATCCTACTATTTTTGTTTAGGGAAAATTTTATTTTGGCACCCTGTGTTATATCAAAATATGAGTTTGGTACCTTCTGTTTTTAACATGCTGGTACCTTAACCTTTTAGAAAATCTTCTTTTGGTACTTTGGGGCAGTTTTTTGGGACACCAAAAGATAAAATTACCCTTATTATTAACTATATAAAAAGCTTTTTAAAAAATCTTAAACCTACAACTAAGATTTTTGCTTTATGTTTGGGACAGAGTGAAGTTTGGGTGTCCGGTTGCAGCTTTAAGATTTTTTAAAAAGTTTTTATACATATTATATAATGAGGGCAATTTTGTCATTTCATATTCAAAAAAAGTATCCCAAGGTACTAAAAGAAGATTTTCTAAAAAGTCAAGGTACCGGCATGAAATTATTAAAAGTAGAGGGTACCAAACTCATATTTTGATATAGGGTACTAAAAGGAAAATTTTCCTTTTGTTTAAATATGCATTTATCATGACGCCTCTCCATAGGTTATTTGGTTAGAACATTACGGTTGTTGCTGAGGGCATTCGTGCATGAATTCATGTAGCTATCTTCCTTTTGTGTTGTAATGTTATTTGCCAAGTTCTTAGCTCTCATGCACTTGTTATGTTTATTCTCTAGTATAACTCAACCATATCTCTGTCTTGTTTCATTTCTCACTAAAAACTTCTTTTCATCAATAGGTTGAAGAATTGCGAGCCTGAGTTTCTCATATCAACACCTGAGAGACTTTTGGAGCTTATTTCTCTGAAGGCCATTGATATATCTGGGGTCTCTTTATTGGTAATGTGTTAATCTGTTTATTTACTCTGCAATAATACTCCTTTTTCTCCGATTCAACTTTGTTATGAATTATTATGGATAGTGTAAAGCAAGGTTTAAACCACATTTTAGTTTTGTAGGTTATCATTACGTCTTTGCCTGGAACTCTTATTTTTATTCAAGTTATGAAATTAAATATATTTGAGAATTTAATGAATAAAAGTATAATGATACACTGATTTTGGTTTTCTTTTCTGGATCTCTTTGATACTGAAAATTTGTTTTTAATTAACGGTTTGATGTCTTCTTCAGTTCTATTTTTCATATATCGCAAGACTGTGTATCAAGTCAGCCGGGCTGTATATTTGGAAATTTATTATTTCCGTTGTATACTTTTCGATGGCTGGTGACAATTTCTTGTTCTTCATCTTTGCCTGTGGTTGCCCTGTGTTGTTTTAACTATTTTATGTACTTTTTTGTTCTTCATTTCTTGTCAACACTTCGATATGCATTTACATTAAGGTAGTGCAATAAGTATAGCCGCCGCCAGCTACACCTAGCGTGTGAAATAGAAGCTCGAGAAGGAATACCAAAACCTAGTTCATAGAACTATACAATATTATTTTTCAAAAGGATGGAATGAGTGAATGCACTTTCTTACTGTTAATTGAATAATAACATATTGACTTTCACGTATATATTTCAAGTTTGCCTTCTAAATATTGGATGGGCATATTCACAATTAATGAATTTTTAACGAGTAGTATAAACTGAAATCATCATTTTTCAGAAAATGGGAGGCTATGATACATGCATAAGTTACTATACAAAACTTAAGTCTTTCCACAAAGTCTGATTTCTTTGATTGCTATTAGAGATAGGTTTAAATATTTGATTGGGGAACATTTTTGCGGACTTCCAATTTTGTTATATTTTTATTATGTAACTGCATGGACATTATATGAGTAACTATCTCTTTCTAATCATTGCTGATGTTCAATGCGGTGATTGATTTTACTGGTGTAATGAACATATGTTTGCACCACATGAGCTGTGAATTCATTATTCATTTTACAAATCTCCCAGGTCCTAATAATGAGGGGACATGATACTATGAGATGTCTCCTATATTAATTCATTTCTCATGTAAATAGGTTGTTGATGGATTGGATGCTGATCGCAAACAAGGTTATGTTGATAGCATAAAAGCCATTACGCAGTCTCTATCGGAAAACACTCGTCGCTTGGTCTTCAATGATTGCTTTAGTCCTTCATGTGTCCCTGTGTTGCAAGATCTTCTACTGGGACGAGCCTATAAATTATCATCTATGAATGATTCTCTTACCGGTAAAAAGATCTATTCGGCAGAACGGAAACTAGCAGAGGTACCGAAATTAACCCTCTGACTGGAATGGTAAACTCTTATGAAAAACCAAGACACTTTTGGTCCGCCTCATCTTTTGCATATTTGGTAACACTTGGACTCTTTGAAGTTTTTCCCTGAAGTCTTGAACTATCACTAGGGATGATACTCACTATTATGCGTTTGAGGCTATCCTAGCTTTTATGATTATGCGTTTGTTTGTTTCCTTGAAGACAGTAAAAGAATTCTTTTTTTTTTTCTGAATTAAATGAATTGACAAATAATTGTTTTTGTCCTTGTTTATCAATCCTGGGTGTGTAGTTTTCGGTTTATGCAAGGTTTTAGGTGTTTAGTGTCGTACATGTTTTGGAAAAAAAGAAAAGATATTAGAATGACTAATTCTGTCTTCTGTTTTTCTGTAGAAGTCTACTGCTTCTTCTTGCATGTTTATAGCCTTTTGTGCAAAGGACTAATATTTAATCCTCGTCACTTTTCCAGTGTTGAATTTAACAACAGAATGAAGCATCCAGTCTCTATAAGCAATAATTGAAGTTCATTCAACTGATTTAGCGGAGTATGAACTTGCGCTCGATTTTTTCCCCCTCTGGCAATAGACAATTTGCCTTGGAAACCTCACGAAGATGACGAGTGAACCTGCCAATAGAGCATTTCATCATATTATAATCGATGAAAAGATTCGGTAGTTGCTGACCGTTGATTGAAAGAGCGCTGAAAACATGCCTCAATTCAAATTCACTTTTTTTTTTTTTCCTTTTCTTTTTTCATACTGCTTGTTTAGCGTTGCAAAGGATGCATAATTGTGCATGGTCGGAATTTGATGCGTGTTAAAGCTCGTTGAGTCCTGTATCCAGTGAAGTTTTATAGATTATATAATTGATTATTGTATGAAAAAATTAATGCAAGAAATTTTGGTAGAAAGAATAGTTGGGAGCTGTAAGTCGCTAGAAAGGGTTTGCTTAGAAATTGTCTTGTGCATTCTTTAGCGGTTAATTATGAAATTGCACGTGCAAGCAGTGCCATAATTTACTCTAATATGTTTAGGTAGTTGGGATTTCTTGATGCACCAATTTTGAGTAAGCTTGATATTTTCACGTAATCTATGAATTTCGTCCTCAGATGAGCTGTTTGAACGAGCTGTCCGAACGCGGAGTACAAAAGACGGGTCCGTCTGATCACTTTCCCGTACACCCGCGGGTCGATTGATGCCATTTTTCTCTTTGTTTTACGTTCAGCCTTAGAATAACAGAAGTTTGGCCATTTGTTATGGTAGCAGTAAGAAGCACCATTGGACTTTTCATTTAGGTATGCATTGATAACTCATGTTTTGTCACGGCCATTACTCATGTAATCTCGTAGTTCTTGAAGCGCGCGCATGTTAGATACACGTCTCCTTTACACACTAGTATAGTAGTATTCCCCCGTTACTTTGGTTTGAATCGAAAATTGTTCATTTGGCTGCCAGATTTTCCTTCATATTCATTTGTTAAAATAGTGAAAATTACACAATGGCGATGAAAAACAAATTGGCAAAATGCTTCAGTTATTGATATGGAACCCGTTTGGTATTACTTTTAGAGGCTGCTTTTAACTTTTTTAAAGAAGTTATAGTAGGTTCAGGTATTTGGTAAATTATTCTTTTGACCGGTAGCTTCTAAAAACTGCTGCCAAACAACATAATTTGAGAAGTAGATCATTGTTGTTTTAGCGCAGCTGTTTCTGTTGTTATTGTCCAAATTTATTAAAAGAACCTTAGTAATAAAACCTAATTTTCTATTTACTCATTTTATTTTTTCATACCAAATTGAAAAATATATATTTTATCAATATTTATTAAAAAATTAAAATATTTTATGAAATACTAATTAAATTCGACTTAAATATATTTTTTATAATTATCAAAATGTTTAAAATAACAAAAATAGATAATAATTTATCAACTTATTTTTTATATTAATTTTAAATAATAAATTAAAATAATATTTATTTTTTTTAATATTTTGGTATAAAAATACTATAAATATTGACCTTAAAAATAGAAATGAAACTTTTTTTTATAGGAAAAAAAATAGAAACAAGACCAACTATAAATATGTGTGCAATTATAGCTGTTTTAGTCATTATACATCTTCACAATAATTTTATACATAGTTTACCAAACACTTAAATTTTTGCTTTTGGTATTCACGGCAGTTTTGAAAAAAAAATTACGAAACACCTACATACTTCTGGTTACAGTAACTTCTAACAAAAAACACAACATCAACAAAAATTTTTAACAGCATAACAATGCCAAACTGGCCCATAAATAAGTAACAGTCACCTAGAATTTCCAAAGGGATATTTACCCTTTTATGCCCTATGTTTTGGGTACCTTTAGTTTTTTTATCTCATTAAATGTATACCTTCAAATTAAATTTAATATCAAAATTAATTTATACCCTTTCACAATCAACCATCATTTTTAACTTTAAAAATAGGGGTGTGCAACAAACCATTCAAACCATTTAAACCAACTAAACCAAACCAAACCAAACCAATTAATAATCGGTTTGGTTTGGTTTAAATTTTTAAAAAACCAATTAAATTTGTGGTTTTAACCCTAAAAAATCAAACCAAACCAAATGAATTTTTATCTATATAATTTTTCTAAAATTTTATATATTACATATATCAATAACTTATTGATATTTAAAAAACTTTATTCCAAAATTACGGGATCATAATCCTAAAAGTTTCTATCATAACCGATCTATAGGAAACTAACACTGTCTCATCAGTCTACACATAAGCTCATCCACTCCTCTTCTCTCATTCTCCAATCCTCTAGATTATGATCGTGATTCTCTCTAAAGCCTTGCACCTTTGTTAACGTGATGTAGCCTCTGTAATAATACGTGTCTCTAATTTGCCTATATTCGTTTTCTTTCATATATTTAGAAAAGCTGTATATCATAATAAATCATGAGTCACAACTAATATTATATAAATATATCTATAATTTAATTGCTTTGATTTCATTTTGTCTTTAAAAGAAAAATAAACTAAAATATTAGTACCAGTTATGGTTGAGACTTGAAAAGATGTAAAATATTCGTTCAAACCAATTAGAAAACCAAACCAAATCAATTACAATCGGTTTGGTTTGGATTGAATTAGATCCCTTAATTGGTTTGGTGTGATTTGAAAATCTCTAAACCAATTTCTAATTAGTTTGGTTTGCATTTCATATAAAATAAACTGTTTGATTGGTTTGCACACACCTATTTAAAAATACCTAAAATATCGTTGAATAAAAAAATGAAACAAACTAAAAGAAACTTTAAACTTACAGTTTTGATCTAAAAAATACCCAAAATACCATTGAAATTGGTGTTTTTTGTGTTTCTAATTTTTATTTTTTTTAATATTGAAAAGTTTTAATTTTCTTTTTTCTCTTTTTCTTAAGGATAGTTTGGTCATTTTAAAAGTTAAAATTAATTATTGACGAGATAAGATATAAATTTATATATTAAATATAATTTGAAGGTATACATTTGATGAGATAAAAAACTGAAGGTACAGATTTTGAATAAACCTAAAACATAAGGTAGAAAAATATAAATATCCCATTTCCAAATTCTCTTTCCCAGACGTAGTGCAAGATCATATAAACTCTTTTTTTTTTTTTTTTTTTTTTTTTGAGCTTGACATTTCCACATGATATATTGCTGTAGGATTGATTTGAGCCATGACTTTTTCTAAGGCGACTCGAACCGATTTTATTAAAGAGAATGAGCGGCCTAACTATCCTGTGATTTTCCGTCACATTTTATAAGGGTGTCAACGTTTTATTAATATAATCTAAAGTAAAGAGGCCTGAAAACCGTAATAGGCTGCTACTCTAAGCTCGCTTTGTTTTCTCAAGCTCTGTGCCTTTTATCTCGGTGAACAATGTTCTACTGATTAGGCGGGGACAAGATTCGAACTTATAGTCTTCAGGCATGAGCCCCCAATGATCAATGATAAATTCTCAGTTTGAACTTTCAGTGGCAATGTAGATGGGCGTCATTCTTCAAACCTCATAAAAGCAAGTTGAATCTTAAATCGTGAGAGGGAAATGCCTTAAATAATAATAGTGACCACTGAATAAATTTGTCCCGACAGATTCTAAATGTTGCTATGCTTGTTCAAATAATAACCCGTCACATTCGACATCATTTAAAATCAAACTTTTTTCCCCTAACGCGGGAAACATTTATAAAACCTTAATTATGTAATTAAGACTAAGAAGAAAAACAAGAATAAAGGACAATTTGTTTAGACAGAAATTTCAAATAAAGAGGGAACATGTGCGTGCAATTTTGATAAAATTTGTTCCTTCTTCTCAGTGGTTACAAACAGTCGTGTGGGGACTTTGGGAGACCTCTCACCCTCTCCTGTCCATTCTAGGATTTTAAGGGCGCGTTTGAAATTTGTTTTAAAATAATTTTATTTTTTGTATGAAAATGAAAATAAAAACGTTTTCAATCTCAGATAAAAATTAATTTTAAAAATGTGTTTGGTAGTTTTATCTAAAAATTATTTTCAGTATAAAAAAATCCATTAATATATATATATATATATTTTTGTGCTCGAGAAAGGAGAAAATGAAAATAAAAAATGACAAACGACTAAAAATCATTTTTCATTTCTCTCATTTTAAACTAAACTAAAAAATCATTTTCATTTCCGTTTTTTGTCTTTATTGCGTCAAACGTCGTTTTAGAAACGTTTTCATTTTTTTTCTTGAAAAACGTGAAAAACAAAAACGGGATCAATTCCAAACACGGTATAAACTTTTTTCATCTAACAAATTGATTTGCTCATTGGGAATTTTTGCGGTGAAAAATATTATTTTACTATATTAGTAGGAGTTATTTTTTTTAAATCGTTCGATTTATTTTTTAACAATTAAATTTGTACATGTCTACATTAAAAATTTACAGTGCGCGATACAGAACTACTCCTATTGCAAATTAGACTGTTGAAAAACTAATACAATGGTTAAAACAAAATTTCTACCATAAATGCACCTTATTGGTTTTAATATTGTTGGTCCAGCCACAGTTAGATTGGAAAAGAACAACAACAACAACAACAAAAAGAATAACAATAATGTAATTACATAATTTTTTTTTTCAATTAGGAAGCCAGTTGATATGATTAGTAGTATAGAATCTGTTTTTAATGAAACTGAATATTTCAAATACATGATTTAAGATTTGGAAATTCAATAGAAACACTCCCAAAAAATTGTTGGTTTAGTTTATAAGGTTGTCGTTGTTGCTTCTTCTTAGTTGCAACTTACAAGAGTTTCTTTTGTCGGCAGGACCTCTTTTTATAGTGGGACGTTGCGTTTTTCTCACACAAGTTGTTTTTCTTTCTTTTTTTCTTCCTTTTCTCGTTCATGCTGGCGAAAAGCAAAATTCTCATTTCTTGTTTTTCTTGTTTTGCTACCGAATTTTTTTAGTACTGTAGTTTTTTTATATTTTTATTTAAAGCTTAGGACCAGACCATATATAACAAAGAAATTATATTTAATAAGCAGTGGCATAAACCCCGTAAAAATGGAAATATTATACACGCATGCATAGTAAAAAAAAAAAAACTAATAAATTGAAAGTTAATTTTAGAACTTAACGTTAGAAGATATTATATGGAATCATCATCAAATTAAACTTACAAAGCCGTGGATGAACTAGGAGTGTTTATGGTCAGTTTCCTCCGTTTGATAGAAAAAATCACCAACCAAACTAAAAATGTTAAACAATTCTTTATCTATTTGATGGGCTTAAATTTAAAAAAAAAAATCAAATCATTTTAAATTTGATTTGGTCGGTTTAAACTTGTAATTAAAATGAACCTTGACATATGAATATTTTGAGTCGATTTTTTCAAATTAACGGTTAATGTTTTTTTTCCTTTTTTTTTTTTTTTACTTTTAAATTAGTTACCTTGATCACTTAAATCATAAAAATGTAAAATGACATTAAGCTGTAGAAATATAACAAGCATGAGAAATATATTTTAAAAAAGATTAAAAAAGAATTTTGATTGGTTTTCTTGGTTCAAAATATCTAAAACCGCAAACTAAATCAATAAAAAATAGAACATTCGTATCAATCAGACCAAACTAATTATAAATAAAAATAAATAAATCCATGTCGTTCGGTTTCGTTTAGTTTGGTCCGTTTTCACGGTCGCTCGGTTCTTGATTAAGGTACTTCTTTCCTAGAAAGTTACGAGGTAGCAATCACATTGTCTAGGCATTGGACAACAAGGCTATTGACAAAGGTACTTCTTTTCTTGAAAGGATTGATAAAGTAATCTTTCAAATTCCTTTTATGAAAGCAATAACAATATCTTCGAATTGGCCTCATTAATTCTGTTGATCTTAGTTCTAATACATGCATCGTTGATTTCACTTATTTAGGTCTCATTCAGATCGAGGATTCGAGTTGAAATGTGATTTTATGCGAGAGCTTTTTACTGTAGCAGAAAAAGTTAGATGTGACTTTTTTGTAAGAGCTTTTAACTGTAGCAAAACTAAAATTAAAAACTCAAATTTGTGAAATGAACGCACCCTTAAGTTTTCAATTCCAATTTTGCTACAGTTAAAATCTCTCAGAAACAGTCACATCTAACTTTTTTGCTACAATTAAAGGGCCCGTTTAGTTCGCTAATTCGAGTTGAGATATGACATTATGTGAGAGCTTTTTACTGTAGCAAAAAAGTTAGATGCGACTTTTTAGAGCTTTTTACTGTAACAAAACTCGAATTATAAACTCGAATCGGTGAAATGAACTGGGCTAAAAGCTCTCACATAAAGTCGCATCTCAACTTGAATTGAAAACTCGAATCGGTGAAATGAACGGAGCCATATTTTCTAGAGCAATCGCGATGTAATTTTCTACCCGAAAATCAAACTACAAGATTTCTCTATGATAAGTACTCCTGGCTAGCTAACAGTCACAAAAGTCTACTGCTTTGAATTAACTTCCATTTTCGGACTTTGGCTTCCCTCTCAAACTATTGATCGCTCGCTATCATATGCGTTTATATATTTTCGTGGAAAATCTCTCCTTTCTAAACGTTATTTCATTGACCATTTTCTTTAAGTAATATACAAAATGAAGCATGCATGCATTGAAAAATCATTACATATCAGATCCTGGCTTTAGGATTGATGCTTACGTTTCTTAATTTGTTTAATTTGTTCTGTTGAATGTCGCATAAATTAATCAAAACGCATGGATACGAGAAACTATAATATGGTTTTATTTGCCCGTGAATCACACACACACACACACACACATATATATATATAGACAACACACGCACGCTATATATATATATATGATATGCGAATATAAGCATGGTAGCTACTTGCTAACACTTTAATTTGTCTTAGTTACATTCAAATAGACTGCCGATTTGCTAATTTTTACATATTATGACTTTCCTAATTAGGCCAAGATTGCATACAATCTAAGCTAATAAAATATCTTTTAAAGAAAATTTCTGACATGGAATAATTGTTGTCAGTATATGTAAGTTACTCATGACTGTTTTATTGCGTACGAATAAATACAAATACATCTTTACATATTTCAATTTCTTATTTATTAGTGTATGTTTCGAGAATCCTTTTAAAAAGCAATATATTTCGATAATGTTGATTTACAATTATGGACATTTCCATCGGGCATATAATTCCATTTAGGAACCAACGTATCTCAAACACAAACACATTAATTTCTTTAGAGGATGCACGTTGAAATCAATTGGCAACACTACCACCTATTATATATTTACAGGGTCGTACTTAACGATCATTTTTGAAAAAAAAAACAAAAACGTTCGTCACATGTACACTATAACAAAAAAAGTCTTTTTAGGAGATCACATTGATTAAAACCATCGTTAAAAATCGATTTTAAACGAAGCTAAGTCTTTTTAAGAGATCACATTGATTAAAACCATCGTTAAAAATCGACATTAAATGAAGCTATCGTTAAATATCTTATTAAACTCAAATGAAAACCCTAGCCACCGAGGCTAGTCCCGTTGCCCTAGCCACACTATTGATCGCTGCTTCAACGGTAATGCCATTATTATTGCCGTTTTCCACCCCTAATTGCAAGCAAATTAAAAGAGTCTTATAAAAACTTTCTTTCCCCATTATAGTTATACGTTCACGAGTCACTTTTTACTTGTTCTTAATAAACGTAACACGTGCATTTTCCTCTATCCTCCGTGGCAAACAGAAAATTTAGGCGAAAATAAACCTTTTTCATTAGGCGTTCGTGTTAGTTTTTATGGGTTTTATTTTATATGAGTTGTACACGGTTTATAATTCATATATAGTCATTATACAAAAAGCATACGACCAAAAGCATTACATTAGGTCGGTGTTCAAACGATTAATAACGCCAAAATTACGGAATCCAAATCCCATATATATGCACGTGTTATACATCATATAATACATCATACGTATAATTAATGAAAGAAACACAGCCTTTCAACAAAAAAAAAAAAATGAAAGAATAAACACAGCTGACGAACTTAATTAATTATGTCCACTAACTATTAATTATTATTGCTAATAAATTAAAGTAGTACTACATTATGGTCATTTTAAAAAATTAATTAATTGATTAGGACTATAGGCTTTGAGCTCATGCTTTAATTATCTAACCTCTAGTTTTGTTTTTTTTTTTTTTTTTTTGTTAGAAATTATCCAACCTTTAGTTGATTCTATGGGTATTATTCTATATAAAAAACTTTTAACATTGTTAACATTCATCGATATAATAATAGCTAGCAATCATCACCTTTTGGCCTAAGCATAAACATTATTGAAAGAAATTAATTAATTAGCTGAAAGTGGTTCTTGGCAATTTTATTTGTGTGGTTTTTAATTAAGGGCAATGGTGACTTTAATTATAATATGGGGTGGTATTGTTGTGGGACAGTGGGCTACTACAATGGTTGGTAAGAAGTATCTGGTTCCGCCAGCTGGTTCTACAATTTCTAATGATACTAAAATGATGTGCCATCAACCATGACTTCTGAACCCTAAAATAAATATTCAACACAGCAGATACGACAATCTGCACCCTTAATTCTAATATTAATCATGAATATCGTAAGAGTTCGATCCTATTCTCTTTATTTTGGTTGATTATTTCTTAAATTTTTTTTTGACAAATTTGGTCCTTAATATTAAAATTAGCAAGGGTGTTTGAAATTTGGGGTTTTAGCACATTTGCCCTTTAAACTTGTCATACTTTAGCAATTTAACCTTTAAATTTTTAATTTTAGTAAGTTGCTCCCTCAACTTGTAAAGTTGTTGCAATATGCCTCATTTTGATGACTATTGTGTTAAATTAGTGTCAAAAAAGTACGTTCAGTTTCAACATTTCAATTCAAATGTAACACAAATCTTTCCATATCTCAACTTTTAATCCCTTAAATCTAATAAAAAAATTTTAAGAGGCACATTGCAATAAATTTATAAATCAGGGGACAAGTTGCCAAAATTAAAAATTTAAGGGGTAATTTACTAAATCAGGACAAATTTGAGAAGTAATTGTGCCAAAAACCCTTGAAATTTAACAGAAAGAATCAAATCTCCATCACGTGAGTATAATTACATTATGTACAAAATGCCCTATTCACTATTGTTAAAATCCATTATAAATTATATTTTATACTTACTGTAACTTTTAATGTATATTTAATTACAGCTATAATGCGAGAAAAATTAATTTGATTATCTATGTTAAATTTTAGAAATATTTCCTCAATTTTAGTTTTAGCTCTAAAAGAACATAATAAATTCGGCAATAATCTAGTAAAATTAAAAGTTTAAATACCAAAATATTAGAATGCTCATAGTTGGGCGACTGAAGATGAGTGCTAATAATACCCCTTTCGGAATTGTGTCCCAACCCATCCATATTTTTTGACCTAGACCCTGCACCACACTTCCATATTCTAAACCTTTTTCTAATCTTATTTCCCAAGGTTAGACAAACATAGCAATACTTTATTATTGACCCCACACAAAAGTTACAAGGATCTTTCTTGACCATCTTTCAATAGTTTGACACTAATAATTTGAAGAACAATATTAGTAGTCTAAAACTTAGGCTGGCCTAAAATTCGTTAAAGTTTCATTGGCAAGTCTCTTTAAATAATTAATCCTGATAACAAGAAACCGTTTTAACCATGAGATATGGATGATAATTTTACACTTTTAAGCATCAATCTTTTGCAAATAATTGCCTCCTCTAGTGAACGCCAAGAACTCATAAAACAACTAATTAGACAAAAGTTGACATGATACTCCAAGCGCAAGCTCAGCAATCTTTCTATCTAAACAATATTAATATTGATCGCTAAAGCTTTTATAATCATGATCTCATGACAAACACCTGCAATAATGGTTCTAAATAAAGCTTTCAAATATATATGAGAGTTAGGACTAAAAAATAAAATTACCGGTAGTTCTATTTTTTTAGCCGTTTTCAGCCATCAGATTTGTATCAGCAATTACATGTTTTGCATATTTTTTCAATCTCATTTGATTTTGACTAGATCTAACGGTCAGAAAATTGATCTTACCGGGCCTACCAGAGATAGTCCCTATATATACACATATATATATATATATATATTTTTTTTTTATAAAAAAAAAAAAAAAAACTAATTATAAGCTCTCAAATCTTGTAACAAACTTTTGTACTTTTATTGGTACAACTAGAGTAAGGCAGCTAATAACCCAATTCAAGAATCATAATTTTCATACCAATTTATATTTTTATATATGATATATTTCCTTAATTTGTATATCAATAAAAAATTTGATAATATTCCATGTCTTAACAACCTTGTAGGTATTACCAATTAAACTGTGGACCCTGATTGGTGGCCTTTATATCAATTATGTTCTCAATTGAAACATGCAAAACATGCAAGGTACTAGATTACCGTCCAGCTAGCGGCTAGCTCTTTTAGCAAAGGTAATGACCTAGGGCACTTACGGCATATTTAAGTTTCGTTTATTTCACTCATTCGAATTAAAAATTTAAATTAAAAAGTGATTTTATATAAGAAAATGTTATAGCAGAAAAAATTGAATTTAAATTTTGTAAGGAAAAACATTGTAACAAAACTTAAGTTGTGATTCAATTAATCGACGAAACAAATGAATCTTAGAGTTAGATGTGTTACAGTTAATAATTACTCTCCTGCTTATTAGTATGTTTATATCGACATATATATAGATTAATATGCACCAATTATTTCAAATTGAATGACTATCTGAAGATACATACATATAAACATGCATTATATATATATATATATATATATATACATTCAAATAATGGTTCGTACATGCGTCATCATTTGATAGTTCCCTTACGTTTTGGCAAAACTTGCCTCGTGACCTAGGCACTTACGGCGGCATATGGGGCTTGACTCTTATATTTAAGTTCTGTTTATTTTGTTCATTCGAGTTGAGAATTTAAGTTAAAAAATGATTTTATATGAGAGAAAATGACATGACAAAAAAAGTTAAATTTAAATTTTGTGAGGAAAAATACCGTAACAAAAACTTGAGTTGTGATTCAATTAATCGACGAAACAAACGAGTCTGTTACAGTTAACAATTACTCTCCTGTTTATTATTAGTATGTTAATATCGACATATATATAGATTAATATGCACCAATTATTTCAAATTGAATGACTATCTCCTGCATTTGAAGATACATACCTACAAACATGCATTATATATACACATTCAAATAATGGTTCGTACATGCGTCATCATTTGATATAGTTCCCTTAAGTTTTGGCAAAACTTGCCTCGTGAATTATATGACATTCTGGTCCTCCTTTTTTTTTTAAATAAAAAAGGGGAAAAAAGTTCTATATATCATGTACTTATGGTTGGCGGTTGCAACCTGCAGGATATTCTCGGAATACAGACAAGATATTCCAAATCATATACAACCCGTTTAGTTGGAGGATTTGTTCTCTTATTCGAATTATGGTTAATGATTCGCTACAGTATTTTCTCTCACAAAAAATACATGTAAATAAAAAATAGTTATAATCCATAAACTAAACGGGCTCATATTGTGATGCTCACCTGTTTAATTTGTGATGTATATATGTTTGGTGATGACAAAGTTGGGCTGTCCATATTGCCACATGTGCTTTTTATTTTTAATTTTGTTAGTATTATTATTATTATTATTATTATTATTATTATTATTGCTATAATAATGTAACCTGCAGCCTTCTAGGTTTATGTGTGATTTTGAAGGCAAAGGCATATATATATATATATATATATATATATAGTCAAACGGAACATTTATAATTACTTTGACAAAACATGGAGTGACCAATAGTATAGACACACATTATATATGGTCATTGTTAAAGAATAGAAATAAAATGTAGATGCTCATATTTAATTTTGAGAGGTACCCTCTTTGTAAGGTTGTCACAACATGTGCCTCGCTAGGTATTTTGTCCTAACGAACGTCTAAAGAGGTGTTAAAAATTCCCCCAGGAAGGTCAATGGAGAATTAATATAATATATAATGATGGGAAGTTTTCTAGAGACTTTAATATAACTTGTAAGCTTTTATTTTAGAGAGAAAGTGGGAAATAGGTTAAGATTTGATATGGATTAAAATTAATAGGTCAATAGTTTATATAAGTTAATAAATAGGCCAAATTACTCTTTTCGTTCATAACTTGTCTGGTTATAAGCTATAGCTTGACAAGTTGTTGTCCATAATTCACAGTTTTTATCCATAACTTGTCTGGCTATGAACCATAACTTGACAATTTTGTCCATAACTTATCTGATTATAAACCATAACTTGACAAGTTATGACCTATTAATTTCTATAACTAAAAGTTAGTTTATATACTTTCTTAAGCTTTTCATATTGACCTATTTTCTACTATTTCCGTTTATTATTTTTAATCAGCTGCGACAAAGACAAATAAGGCCGTTAAAGATTTACAAATATAATTATTCTCCGAGTCTCAATTGAAGCTTCAATTATGGTAGCTTGAAGAAAAACCAAAATATAAAGCATAGAAAGTACTACAGAAGTAATTGCAGAAGTAACAATTAAAACAATTGATTAGCAAAATAAATAAATAAATAAACAATTAGACATATGTTTATTTTTAAAATACCTAAAATAATTATACATATCTCTGTTCAAATTAAAAACTCAAATCCGCGAACTGAACGAGATTATAAAAAGAAAATGTCTCATGCATGGACCAATATAGCAAGTGGAATAAAATAGAAAATTCCCAAAAATAAAATAAAAAGAAAAGAAGAGTATTACAAATTAATAAAATAGGAACATTAAAAATTAAAATCTGGTGTAGGTAAAGGGATCTCTTATTATTGAATTATGATAATTTGGATTTAAAAAAAAAGAAAAAAAAAACTTCAAAATACATGTGCAGTACAACACTAAACAAGTAGTCAAGAACCATGATTTAGGTAAAGGGATACGTAAAGGGAACAAAGTAGAAGTTGAAGCCTCCATTGTGCCTGAAAAAAGTATTCCATGTTGGGAAATAATCAAAAGTCTAAAAAAGCACTTATAAATGTGTTGTCGGCTCAAATGGGTTCAAATTTAGCTCTCATTGTTTATTTTAGGGATTAATATGGTGAATTATTTTTAATCCGTATATTACGTGTACGTTTGAACAGATAATATCCCACTTATCTCTACTATTTTATCTTATCTACCCATTTTGTATACAAAAATAAAAGATTAATTCAGTCATCGAACCATTAATTAGACTTCTTTAGCAATGCTCCAGTTTTGCCTTTTTTTTTTTTTTTGGCTGACAGAAAAAAGTGCAGCACTAGTTTAACCAGCAGTCACTAAACAAACTAAAATTTTTTTTGACATATTAATATCAAATTGAAAAAGTATAAAAAAATGTATTAAATTTACGGTTCAAACATAATCTTATCAGTATTTTTTTTTTTTCAATCTCTATAAAAAATTATCTAAAAGTTGCCACAATAAGCCTAATTCCAGAAATAAACTAAGTATTAAAAAAAAAAAAAAAAAAAAAACCCTGTGCAACTGGGAAATGACTAAGATATTGCCGGCATACACCTTCTCAGAAAAGGATGTCTAAACCATCAGCAATTAGTTACACAACTCTAAATTAATTAAGAAAAATTAAGGAAGAATAAAGCAACATAATTAATTAATTAATTAATTAATCAACTGAAAAAAGTGGGGACAGAAGAGAAATAACAGAGGGTGATGTAGAAAGTGTACAGAAACCTCTGGTCTTCTTTTCAAGAGTTGTAACTCAGACGCCTTTGCCTGAATGTTAAATCCATCACTGTTTTTGCTGGTTTTAAGGTCCACTGTCTTTGTCCATTTTTGACCAAAATTTTTTATTCCATTTTATATTTCATCACTTGTGTTTATGAACATATCTACATATATATATATATATATATATATATATATATAAACACACAAATAAGAACCTCATTTTCTCGTAGCCTCAAACTCACAAAGTCCTCTGCTCCTCCAATTCCTTCTCTCTGCTCTGTTTTCTCTCAGAGCAGAGAACACATTTGTGAAAACAGAAAAATACACAACACACACACACACACACATATATATAGAGAGAGAGAGAAACCATAGATACAAAGAAAATTCATAAACAAGCCTCTAGTATAAACAAACAAACAGCTTATTTTCCTTCTTCTTGGAGTGAAAGTCTCAACCGAGTTTTTTTTTTTTTTTTTTTTTTTTTTTTTCCCCCCGGTTTTTTTTTTTTTTTTTTTTTTTTTTTTTTCCCGCACGTTCTGTTCTTTATTTTCTTCTTTCGTTTTGCATGTGATCTCTCATAATAACATAAACCAGCCAGTACGTGGGTCTTCAGAAATCTCTCCTTCCAGCTCTTTCGCATTACCTAATTAACTCACGTAAGTCAGAAGCAAACCAAACACCATAAACAAGCCGTGCCCTTTTCGCAAACTCTGAAACACAAGCACACACACATATTTGTATCTATATATACACACACACACACACACATATATATATATAGTTATATCTAAGTGTTTGAACGTATATACACCACTAGTACTATAAGTTTGACAAAAAACTATGGAGCGGCTGACGACGACGACGGTGATCCCGGACGCGTTTCAAGGGGCGAGAAACGACATCGCGGGGCAAATGGCGTTGGTTTGGGAGCAGGCGAAGGCGCCGGTGATTGTGCCGGTGCTGAGATTGTTGGTTGTGGTGTGCTTGGCAATGTCTGTGATGCTTTTCATAGAGAAGGTGTACATGGGAGTTTTTATAACGTTTGTTAAGTTGTTTAGAAAAAGGCCCGAGAAGCGTTACAAGTGGGAGCCTATCAAGGATGATGTTGAGCTTGGGAATTCTGCTTATCCCATGGTTCTTGTCCAAATCCCAATGTACAACGAGAAAGAGGTAAATTCTTTTTCCAGGGGTTTTTTTTTTTTTTTTTTTTTTTTTTTTGGGATTTAAATGAAAATATGCTTACGAAGGCTCTGTTTATTTCACCGAGTTTAGAATTCAAATTTTGTTATAGTAAAAAACTCTTAGAAACAATCACATCTAACTTTTTTACTACATTAAAAAACTCTTACACAAAATCACATCTTAACTCGAATTACAAACTCAAATCAACGAATTGAACAGGTCCGAAATAGGTTTAAGTACTGTTCAAGAAATATTCTCATAATATATATTTAATGGCGTATAATGTGCTCTAATTGATTTAAAATCGTACGGTCTCAATCAATGATTTTTGAGTTTATTTGATGTTGTATACTCTAGTACTTGTCTCCACTAATCTAACGCTCACATATTATGACAAAAGTATTTATATTGATTTATAATCTTGAGCCAAAACAAATATTGATTTATATCTTACTGATGATTGAATAAATACGGATGGTAATCACTGTTAGTGTTTGAGTGATTTTATTATTATTATTATTTTTGTACTTAAAAGTTTTCCTTTTTATTTTTTTGGTAGTTTTCTTTTTTCTTTTTTGGGAAAGTGTGTTTGTGAATTGTGCTATGTATCATTCTCCACAGGTTTATCAGCTTTCAATTGGAGCTGCATGTGGGTTATCGTGGCCATCTGATAGGATCATAATTCAAGTACTTGATGACTCAACCGACCCAACAATTAAGGTTAAACCTTCTTCAACCAATCTGATGATTTGACTACCAGAAAAAGAAAAGATTAATAATAATAATAATTTGATGTTACTTTTGTACTTTGCAAGCATTATGTCACTATTTAAGAGTTGAGACCATGTTTAAAAAGTCACTTTCCAGTTTTGGGTAAAAGCAGTTCCTTTCACCTACCTTATTTGGAAAATTTATTGTTCATACAATTTCACTATGTTTTGATTTACCCATAAAAAACCATTAGTCAATTCTAAAAAAAGCCCCCAAATAGATCACTTTTGCTTATGTTTTTTTTTTTTTTTTACCTCCCCAAGTAAGTATTAACTATCAAAATCTTTTGACTCAACTTATGCCATGTCAAATATGAACTTTTAGAGAATTCCCTTGTAATTCAGGACTAAGAAAAAATAAAACAAAATTATAAGATATCGGTCATATCAACAATACACTATTCACTATTAAAATATGAATCGTGAAACATGAATCTATTTTTTATTAGTAGAATGTTTTGGACCGATAGTGTCTAAACATTTTTATAAAAGATATTTACCATATCCACACAAAAAAAAAAAAAAAAAAAATCTCAAACTTCTGACATGGATTTTTTGTTACTTTTCTATGTGGGGGGAAAAAACAGAGTTTGGTGGAGTTAGAATGCCAAAGATGGGCAAGCAAAGGAATAAACATAAAGTACGAGATAAGGGACAACAGAAATGGGTACAAAGCAGGTGCTCTCAAGGAAGGCATGAAACACAGCTATGTCAAACATTGTGATTACGTGGCAATCTTTGACGCTGATTTCCAACCTGAGCCTGACTTTCTGTGGCGCACCATACCATTCCTAGTCCACAACCCTGAGATTGGTCTCGTCCAAGCTCGTTGGAAGTTTGGTAATCTCTTTGGTTACTTCTTAATTAAACTTGATTACTACAATTAATCTTGTGTTAAACTTAGGTTTAAAATATTACATTTTACGAAAAAAATTGAGAATTTACCCTTAAGAATGCATGAGTCTGGACCTTTACCCATTACTCTTGATAAATACCCTTTTAGTAGTGTAATTATTTGACTAAAAAGATTATGAATCAAGAGTAAAAAATAAAAATTCTGATTCATACACTTTTAAAAGTATTTATCAAGATCACCTCAACTTAGAAGTGTCGGTGGCTGAGACTTTAGACGAGTGCGTTACTAGTTAGCTTTAAAGATTCTTCCCGTTTTTAATAAGGAGAAATAAGAATTAGAGTATCTTTTTAATTATATATGTTATAACATCCACATAAGTTGTGTAGTCGTAATCAACATGCTAATTAGTCTCCTTCCAAAAAAATAAAAAAACATGCTAAATAGTCGTTAGGTAAGGAAGACGCTTTTTGGGCTTTACCTTTCGTTTTGGTCTGTCGTATTATTACATGAGAGAAAGAGGGAAACAGGTCGTCAATATTTGAGATGAATTAAAATTAATATGTTAATAATTTACATAAATTAATAAATAGATTAAATTAGCGTTTTTATCTATAATTTATCTGGTTATGAACCATAACTTGACAAGTTATTGTCCATAATTCATGATTTTTGTCCATAACTTGTTTAGCTATGAACCATAACTTGACAAGCTTGTTCATAACTTATCTGGTTATAAACCATAACTTGACAAGTTATGATCTATTAATTTCTATAACTAAAAATTGACCTATATACTTTCTTAAACTTTTCATATTGACCTATTTTCTACTATTTCTGTTATTATATTCACTCGTTCCGATTTGAAAAATAAACGTGTGTATATTTTGTTCTCCTTAAAATATTGGAATTTCCTTACATTACAGCTTTTTCTTTCTTTCTTTCGTTTTTTTTTTTTTTTTGGAAAAACTTTAACAAGTCACAACCTCATTTAAAAAGACGAAGCTGCTCAAACAAAAAATGTCTATTGTTAACTAATGATTTGTCAAATCTACTACGGTGGTCTCCAAAAGAGGTTTCTTCATCAATTTTTTTCTTCATATGAGGGTCTCTAATTCATGATGGTAGGTCTGAAAGGGCGTGTTTCGAAACTGGGAATATCCCGCTTCACAAGGACACTTTCGTAATTTTCCAAACTTAATCACTTTGTTGAACCAAAAATGAAAACATGGGATAGTTTTATAGCATTCTTAAAATATAAGGAATAATTTTGAATCATCAAGAATGTGGGAGCAATTGTGGTATTTAGTTAAAACTCGAGAAGTACTTTTTATAGTTTTCCTTTTTTAGGCCTAAAAATTTGAATTTAAGGACTTAATATTAGATCTGGATAGAGGCCTATTGTTTTAGGCTAAATTTGATATCACATGTTACAAAATTGTAATATAATTTCTCAACTATCGCATTTATTTTATGTAACAATAGACTTTGTATTCTAATCCTAACTTTACATCGCAAATTTGTTAATAAACTTTCATATTCAATCTGTATGAGTGGTGTTCTTGGATTTTATATTGAAATTTCAAGAGAATGTGTATGATATTACCTCCAGACCTTTCGGAACACATTACGCAATTATATTGCTTGCATTTTTATAGGAAAGAAGTTGTGATGTTTTTGTCTTCTGATTGGTATTGCAGTTAATTCGGATGAATGCTTGATGACAAGGATGCAAGAGATGTCACTGGATTACCATTTCACAGTTGAGCAAGAAGTGGGGTCCACTGCGTACTCCTTCTTTGGCTTCAATGGTAAACCAAAAATCTCTAGGGAATTGTTAACCCAAAAAAAAAAACTCAATGTTAAGCCTGAAACTCATTGCATAAGAGAATGTGTGGTGCAGGCACCGCTGGTGTATGGAGACTTTCGGCCCTCAATGAGGCCGGTGGATGGAAGGACCGCACGACGGTGGAGGATATGGATTTGGCCGTCCGGGCTAGTCTCAGAGGCTGGAAGTTTGTGTATCTTTCTGACCTCAAGGTAAAGTGTTAGTGATTTTCCAACCTTGTTGAAAACATTGTTGAGCTATAACAAGTTTATGTCATATATATATATATATATATATATATCATAGTCTTGTTTAAACTTCTTCTAAAAGTACCAAATCTTCAATGAAACTCAGGTGAAAAGTGAATTGCCAAGTACTTTCAAAGCTTTCCGGTATCAGCAGCACAGATGGTCTTGTGGCCCTGCAAACCTTTTCAAAAAGATGGCCATGGAGATAGTAAGAAATAAGGTATATGAATCTTCATTGTCCTTCTAGTTGTGCCTCCTAATAGTGGATTATCACTAATGATTAATGATTCTTTTTGTTTTCCTTGTTACTAATACTTGGCAATCTGTTGCAGAAAGTATCCCCCTTGAAGAAGTTTCATGTGCTTTACAGCTTCTTCTTTGTTCGGAAGATCGTGGCTCATATTGTCACATTCGTCTTCTACTGCGTCGTGTTACCGGCAACTGTTTTGGCCCCTGAAGTAGAAGTTCCCAAGTGGGGTGCTGTGTATATTCCTTCAGTCATTACTTTACTTAATGCAGTTGGAACTCCAAGGTATCTTCTTCTCTCTGCTTGTACTTACAAATCTCTTTTACCATATTTTAGTTTTGAAACAACTCTAAAGGACCACAAGTCTTACCTTGAGAGATCTTACAGTGTAGTTCTCTTAACTCTATTGCTTTTGATGTACGCAATGCAATCCTGCAGATCATTCCACCTATTGATATTCTGGATCCTCTTTGAGAATGTCATGTCGCTGCACCGGACTAAAGCGACTTTTATCGGTTTGTTAGAGGCAGGAAGAGTGAATGAATGGATTGTCACTGACAAATTAGGAGATGCTCTCAAGACCAAAGCCGGCGCAAAGTCCTTCAAGAAGCCTCGATTTAGGATCGGAGAAAGGTATGCTTTGTTGAACAGAATCTTTGAACAGAAAAGACATTTATAAGCTAAACTCTTCATTCTAATTCCCTGTTACAAAACTGCTCATATTCTCTAATATGTTAACAATCGTCATCACCTGAAAATTATGTTCAGCTTGAAATAGAAGTGAAAGAGCGTACAATTTTAATGATCTTGTGCTCATTCTAAGCAGACTCCATTTACTTGAGCTCACTGTTGGGGCCTACCTCTTCTTCTGCGGGTGCTATGATCTTTCATTCGGGAAGAACCGCTATTTCATATACCTCTTCCTCCAATCCTTTGCCTTCTTCATCGCCGGAGTCGGATATGTTGGCACATTTGTCCCCAGTGCTTAGTGGAGAGGATATCAGCATCACATGTCAGCTATTCTTTTTCACTTCTCCAACAAAATGTGAAGGCATACATTGCCCTCTCCTTCAGATTTTCCTTCAGATTGTATTTGTGTTTATATTATATGAATCAAAGCTGGTCATTCTTTTTGTTTTTTTTTGTTTTTTTTTTTTTTGCACATTGGTTTAAGATTAAATTATTTGTTGTTGATAAGAGTGTAGGACATACAGAGGAACAATGCAGTGGCTAATAAAACTATACAATTGATAGTGCATTGTACAATTGCAGCATTATTTTTTTGTCGAGTTATCACAAAATGGGCATGCAATTACCTTTATTAAGTTTATAAAAATCCATCATCAATGTTATGGATGTGGGACCAAAACTTTCTATGGAAATAGTTCAGGAACTAATCAAACTGTCACAATATTAAATTATGGCCATGTTTGGTAACTTGTATTGTATTATATTATATAAGGTGTATTATATTGTATTGAATTGTATTATATTATCATAATACAATACGGTATTTGGTGTTAAAACGTATTGTTTAAAGGGTCAAAATGAAAAATTTTAATAATTTGAGGTCAAAATATAATTTTTCAAAAGCTTTGGGGTTAAAATGAAATTTTATAAAAATTTTAGGGTCAAAGTGTAATTTTACAAAAGTTTTAGTTCAAAATGTAATTTTGTAAAAGTTTTAGGGTCAAAATAACAATTTTAATAAATATAAAATTTGCATTTTGCTCCCTAAACTTTTTAATAATTATAGACTCTGACATGATCCTATGTCAGTCCGATTCTGACCTCTAATCGTGTCCAATCCCAATATGAATTATTGATCCACTATAAAATAATACAATACAATACGCTAAAAATAAGCATATTTAATAATATAACATAGACCATATTAATTTACCATAAATATTAATTTATATAATATGTCACACTAAACATTATATTATTATATTATTATACAATACGGTGCTTTAATACAATCAAATAAACATACCCTATATGAGAGACTAAATTACAGCACCAAAAACTATAATAATTAGCATATAATAAGTCTTTCCTCTTTAAAACAAATTAACATGGAATAAGTTGGTAAGAGGTTACGCATCCCTTTGAAATACATTAGAACTAGCTGGCAACATTGTTGTTATTAGTTGGAACTTTCTTCTATGAGATACTTACGCATAGAATAAACTTTATTTCTCCACCTTCACAAACTTGGTATTGATCACTTTCTTCTTTTAGAAATACTACTTTATGATTCTTTGTATCTTATGCAAATAAAAGTCTCGTTCATTTTACCGATTTAAGTTTAAAATTTGAGTTTTCTTATAGTAAAAAACTCTCAGAAACAATCACATCTAACCTTTTTACTACAGTAAAAAGCTCACATAAAATGACATCTCAACTCGAATTAAAAACTCGAATCAGCGAACTAAACAAGCTAAAAATATATATTTTGTTCATCTAGCCAAGGAAAATAAAAGACAAAACCAAAACATGAATAAGCTAGCAAGGTTACCTTTCGAGCCAATTATTTCGAGATTTTAGTTTCTTCGTGCTTCTCTTTCACAACAATGGCAGAAACCCTACTCTCAAAGTTGGTGGAGGCTGTTGTATCCGAAGCAGTCGAAAAAATCTCCGAACTACTCATTCATGAAGTCACTTCCTTGGCCAGCGTCAAGAATGAAGTGGAGCGGTTGAAAGCTGAACTAAAGCGAATGAAGTTCTTCTTGAAAGATGCGGATCGCAAGCAAGTGCAGAACGAGCGTGTTCGCAAGTAGATAGCTGAAGTCGGAGATGTCGCAAGTGACATTGAGGATGTCATTGAGACCTTGGACTCCATTTACTTGAGCGTTTGGGAAGAACCGCCACTTCACGCACCTCTTCCTCCGATCATTTGCCGTCTTCATTGCCAGAGTCGAATATGTTAGCACATTTTGTTAGTTTATCAATCCATCTTAAAAGCTTAAGCTGTCAGGAGGTGGGCCAATAGTAATTTTTATACTTTTAACACAGTTGTCCCTAATTCTTATGAAGAGAAATATCAGCACTACCTGTCAACAGTTCTTTTTCACTTCTTCAACAGAATAGGAAGAGACACATTGCTCTCTCCTGAAGATTCTCCTTCAGATTGTATTTGTGTTTATACTATCATCCATCAAAGTTGGCCATTCTTTTTTTCTTTTTTTTTTATGAACAATGGTTTTAGATTTTAGTTGTTGTTGATAAAAGTGTAGGAGAAACACAGGAAAAATGCGGTTGGCTAATAAAACAACACAACTGATAGTGCATTGTACAATTAAAACTTTTTTTTTTTGGCTGAATACTAGAAGATTTAAAGTGCCGTTGATTTTGTTGTAGCAAAGATACACACACACAGATATATATATATATATATATATATATATGTATGTATTTTGTTACTAATAAAGCTAACAAAGAGAAAAAAGAAGTAAATTGAAGGGACAAAAAATCTTCGACCATACTCCTAGAGTTAGTTTATCTCAACCTCAAAGCTCAGGATCACATTGTTTGGAACACACCTTTAGAGTGAACAAACAAATATACTAGCAAAAGTTAAAAGAAGTATTCGAAACATAAATATTTTCTATTAGAATAATGCTAAGACAACAATTCAAAAACCAACTTTTGAGTATGTGATGTGTAATTCCACCTCAACTCATCACCCTTAATTTAACACTTATTTTAGTCCTTCACGAGGGAAAAAAACAATTTTAGCTTTTTTGCACTCTTTTCAAAAGTTTGAGGGCATTACACCAAATAAAAAATTAAAAAAAAAAAAAGAATGATGACCAACTCATAATTCAGGAATCAAATGAGCAATTTGCTCAAAAATAAAGGTCCTGTTTATTTCACTGATTCGAGTTTAGAATTCGAGTTTTGTTACAGTAAAAAGCTCTAAGAAATAATTACATCTAACTTTTTTACTACAGTAAAAAGTACTAATATAAAATCACATCTCAACTCAAATTAAAAACTCGAATCAGCGAACTAAACGGGCCTAAAAATATTCATTTTGTTCCTCCCCAAACCCTATCAGTAAAAAACTAAGCAAAACCCACCTATTCCCGAAGAAGCCCTGTCAATCACGCCGGCGTCGCCCCTCACCGCCGGAACCTTCTCGCTGCCGCCTCGCAAGCCCCCCTTGGGACCCACCACCGCCGTAAGCCGCCACCACCGGTTCCGGCGACGGGAACCCCGTCAACGCAACCCTTTTCGTCCATGGAGGCTTGCTCTATACCTTCCGGTTTGCTCTGATGCTTTTGTTTTGCTCTTTTCCATTTTTTCTTTTTTAGGATGCGTTATATTATATTCATAAATTAAAAAAAGAAAGGTTTAATTTTTAAAATTAAAATTGTTAATAGGACTAAAATTTTATTTATTTTACTGCTTTGAATTTAAAATTTTAAAAAGACGTTTATTTTTTATATTTATTTTTAATTTTAAATTATAATTTATGATTATTTATAATATTTTTTTTTCATAAAAATACACATAAAATAAAAATAATTTTAAATTATGATTTTAAATCTATAAATTAAACGTCTATTAAATTTTAATACAATAAAAAATTCTCATAAATAATTATATCTAATTTTTTTATTATATTTTTATTCTTATTATAATAAAAAAAATTTATATAAAATTATATTTTTAACTCAAATTAAAAATTTACATCAACTAATTAAATAGCAAACTAAACGGCTTTAAATTGTCTTAAAAAATCAAGGACTGTAGAGCTATTAACCCCAAAATAGTATTCGAAGATTCGTGACCCAAAGATTTTCCCGCGCTTTTCCGACATCAAGCTTTTGCTTTTGGGGGTTTTTTCCCTTTTTTCCCATTCCGAACTTGTCATTCTGGGTCTGTCTTCTCTCTCTGTCTCCGAACCAGGTATATTTCACGATATTTCTGTTTTCGTTTTTTTATTTTTTTTTTAATTCTGGTGTTTGGGACTTTTGAATTACATTAACTGCTTTTTAGATAGTGAATTTGTGAATTCTGATCTGGGTTTTTCTGTTACTATGGTTCTATTACAGTATTCTTCTACTTAATCTCATGATCTAGGAATTAATTGATGCAGATTTGTTTTAATTAAATCTGGCTATTGATTTTGATTTCAATTACTTATTCTTTTTTTTTTTTTTTGCCTCATTTGCAGATTATAGGTGGACGAAAGATAAATGATCCATGCTTCTTTCACTGCTTCTAGGGCTTTGTAAGATCTCTTTTCTTTCATATTTTTATAATTCTGTTTTAAAAGATTGAAATTGAATTCTGGATTTGTAATTGTAGTTATTAAAAAGTCAGTTAACATCCCAAAAAATGGTGGAAATTGGAAGAAAATTTGTGGGAATTGGTTAGGATATAAAATGATAGATCTTTTCCATTTTAGATCATTGAATAGGTGATAGTTTATGGTTTTGATCCTTTCTTAAATGCCCCATAACAAGTATAATTGTAATTATTCAATTTTGATAGACTATACAGATTGAAGGCTTTTGTTTTCTAGGAAATTTGGAGCAATAACAGCAGGAAGGTCATTGCATTTTCCGTTGAACTGTACCCAAAAGGGTTCCATTAGGTACATTCGAATGGCAATGAACGACAAATCTAACTCAAGCGGCGACAGAAGCGACTCCAGAGGTGCATTAGTTGTTCTAGAAGGCTTGGATCGTTGTGGCAAAACTACGCAGTCTAACAAATTACACAAGTACTTGGAAGGACTGGGGCATTCGGCTGAATTATGGCGATTCCCTGACAGAACAACAAGCGTTGGACAAATGATATCTTCTTATCTTTCCAACCAATCGCAACTTGATGATCGTGCTATCCATCTTCTTTTCAGTGCCAACCGTTGGGAGAAGAGGTTGGTTGTGTTGTTTTATATCCCTAATGCAATGTGGATCATTCTTGCTTTGTGGTTAAGACAGGAGAAGATTTTTGATAAAAATTAAATGTTGTGTTGTTTACCTTTAAATATGCATATTTAAACAGAGCGGATGTTTCTTGTGGTAGTATAATAGTCTTGTTGGATTGCATATGTTGTGTGCTACCAGACTTGTTCAACATTGATGTATTCTTTCTTCTTGAAAAAGAAAATATTGAGATGCTTGTTTTTACATCTGTGTCTGCATGTTTACTGACTGAAATTTAATTGAGACAACCAAAAAGGCGAATGCTGAAAAGTCTAATGTTTTTGCAGAACATTGATGGAAAGTAAGCTGAAATCTGGAACCACTATCATTGTTGACCGTTATTCATATTCTGGGGTGGCTTTCTCTTCAGCCAAAGGACTAGACATGGATTGGTGTAAGGTGAAGACGTGCTAAATTGTTGATGAAAAAGTTTTTGGTTCTTATTTGAGTTCTGCTAAATAGTGTCGTTGTCTTCTGTAGGCTCCAGAAATTGGGTTATTGGCTCCAGATCTGGTATTGTACCTAGAAATACCACCAGAGGTAATTAGTTTTTATGGTTTTCAGACTATTAGGCAATATACAAATTGTCCCAGATTCTTTCAATGTAAATTATTGTGTTATAACTTCTTTTTTTCTTTTTCTATTTTGCCTTTTATGTTCGGATACATAGCCCACTTTCTGATTTACAAACATACGTTTAAACCTCAAAAAGTAAGTTGAAAGATTTGTTGGGGTTTTCTGCTGACCTTTTTGCAAAGGTGAGATGTACTAGTGTTTTCCTAAATCTTCTTTTGAACCGATTCATTATGTTACAATTCTCAGAAAGCTGCAGAAAGAGGTGGTTATGGAGGAGAAAGATACGAGCATCTAGAGTTTCAAAAGAAAGTTAGCAAAAGCTATCAGGCTCTTCATGATGCTTCTTGGAAGGTGATAAATTTTTCATTTGTTGATATGGCATTGAAGAAGTTGTGAATCTGCTTTTGTTGTAATCCTTTCTAAAGGGCTTGCTGTGACTTTAACATCAAGTACTTTCGTAGTTTCATGTCTATATTTTCTAAGAAGCAGAATAGTTGCTTTGGTAATACAGCTATCTCGAGGCTTATGCAACATTGGTCAGCAGTATAGCTATTTGTACATAATACAATTATACACATATATGCATACATGCACACACACGCATATATAGTAGACACGCACACACTATATGCATACAAACACACGCGCGCGCGCGCATGCACATATACTCAAAATCATCAAGTCTACCTGCTCTTTTCATGGTTGCTGAAGAATAAATCCAAGACCAAAGTGTAGACATGCAAGTTGCACTAGGCATTAGTTTATTTTTGATTCACATGCTTTTCTTTTGATATACATTGTCTAATTCTTTACCTCCCTTCTGTTCGACTTTGTAAATAGTAAATGCCAGTAAAGGGAAGTCTAACTTTGACCCGAACCTAATTATGAACTGTTAGAGCCCCGAGCTTCTTTTCGCCTTTCTCCAAATTTTTACTGTTAAATGATTTTTTTTTTTTAAAAAAATTGTAAGGCAGGGGTCCGCTGAAATTGATCACTGCAAATCAAGCTGAATCAAGTCGTTGACCTTTTTGGATTTTTATTTGTTAGTTTTGGTTAGTTTTAGACTAGTTTTTGGTGTTAGGTAGACCCATATGAATGCTCTTGCTCTTTTAGATATTTTCCTAGACGTCATCTTTCTATTTGAGTTTTATGACACCCTAGATCGCAATTATAGTATCCAAGGAAGTGTTATTTTCGAGCCTTGACCCCAAAACTGAAAGGACCAAACCATCCAAACCAATTAATTTTGGTTTGGTTTCCTTTGGTTTTTCTTTAGAACATCAAATGGATCCAATCAACAAAAACAAAACAGTATTTTTTATCTGTTCAACGGTTTTTGCTTTAAAATTGACCAAACCAATCGTGAACACCGGTAGTTGAAAGAAGTCTCATGGTTTTGGAAAGTCCCCTTGTCATATCCACTATTATAGCTGTTAGAAGTGAGATTTTAAACCCACTGAGCCTGCTATTAACTCAAAATACTAAAAGCTTGTCTTTGATCACTGCCGTTTCTGGGTGATTGAGTTACTTTGTCTAAGGCAGATTGAGTTATTTAGACTCTGGCACAGATATTGTTTAAATTCCCTTTTGGCCTAATTGCAGATAATAGATGCTTGTCAACCACTAGAAGATATTCAGAAGCACTTGCAGGAGATAGTTTTTGACTCTGTGGCAACATGTCAAAGAGGGAAACCTCTAACCTGTCTCTGGAGGAGTTAAATTTCGTCTCTTTTGAAAGATATTCGAAGCACTAATCTAGCTACGAGTTTAAGATCGGCATGAAGTTTTCGCAGTCTGCATTTATAAGATACCTGCGATGGCCTCTGACAAAACTTGGGATATGTTTTGAGGGGAAGCATGAATGGGAGGAATGTGAATCTTATTCCTATATATGCGTATTTTCCATATCCGGTATTTAGGGTTTAGTAGAAAATCTTCATGGTTTTGTTTGTTTTTATTTACTTTCTTGAAAGAAAGATGGTTTTTAGAGTTTAATACATTAGAATATTACCAGACTATGACAAATTTTAAATATTTCCCATAAACGTTGATGTTTATCCATGTTAGTAACAAAACTTTAGACGTATGATGCATTCTCCAATACGCTTTGGTGAAAGATAAAATATTTGCAAAACTAACCAAACTTACCTGATAATGCGTCACTGCAGAATCCTATCAACGAAGTGTTATACATATGCGTGTGCTTATATATGTGTGTATAGTTTAACTCAGAAGACCTTATTTCAGGTAACATAGAAGGACAACATGATGCTTATTCAATTCACGCTAATATTAAAAATCTATGAGTACGTGATATTTATTTAACTTAACACTAACATCAAAAAAGTATAAAACTAATATGAAAATTAAAAAAAAAAATTTATGTAAAAACTTTTTTGTTTGTATTAGTGCTATGTTGAGAATAATATCACTTTAGGTTTTTCATGAAATACAATCCTCCCGCAATGATTGTGTAGACAAAAAGAGGAGAGGAGAGTGGGGGGAGAGAGAGATGAGGCAGCAATGCCAATGGCCATCGTGTGGCTAATGTTGCCACGTTGGTTTTGTCATTTTAGTGTAATCCATATTGTTCATAACCGAAATTCCAACCAATATATATTTATAGCAAAAATGTTATATAGCATGATGAACCTTATTTGTGGGATCAAGTAGGATATGGGGCTTTTCATAAGAAAAAAAAAAAGTAGGATATCATGCCATCCTTTATGAGAAAGGCGGAGATTTAACCTCATTGGTGATGTTTGGTTTATGGGTTTAAAATTATAGTTCATGATTCTAATTTTTAAAATTTAAATTTTTTATGAGAGAAAAATATTGTAATAAAATCAAGAACCATAATCCTAAATTAAATATAACCTTTAAAACAAATATCACCTAAATAAGATTGTTCGTACATATGTGCGCAAAGATGTTATATAGCCTCATAGAGTTATGTGGGATCCACAAGTGAGGTCGGGGGGTGACAAATAAAACTGCTCATATGAGACTCTGTTTATTTCACTGATTTGAGTTTAGAATTTGAGTTTTATTACAGTAAAAATCTCTCAGAAATAATCATATTTAACTTTTTTATTATAGTAAAAAACTCTCATATAAAATCATATTTCAATTCAAATTAAAAATTTAAATCAACGAACTAAATGGGTCCGAGTCTCATCTTATGTCCTCGTCCTGCCCATGATTTTATGCTCACATCCAAGGTCGCAGATTTGGACGAAGTGATAGTCTGACAGCCACTGGCCAATGAGCTTCTCTGAAAAGGAAATAAAACAGACATCATTAAGGGCCCGTTCACTTCATGTATCCCACTCAAATACAGCCCACTCGAATTGAATTTTGGGTTGCGTTTTACGTTCATTAACCAAAACTCGAGTGTGAAACTCGAGTAATAACTCTGATTTCAGAGTTTGGCACACCACTCGTTTTTCCATTACTGCAGTGTGCTTCTACAGTGTTTTCATGTGCTTGAACAGTGCAGATTCCTGATTTCTTCCCGTTGCTACCTCGTTCCTGCCTCCCCAGTGCAGATTTCTCTATGCTTTTTGCCCGCTGGACCCTGGTTCCTGCCTCCCCCTTCTAATTTCACTCTGAAAAAAGCTATTGTCTGCAGATTTTTAGAGTGAAAATTGACTCTCTCCATTGGGGGAAGGTTACTCGAATCGGTTACTTTGTCGATCCGCAGCGAAAAAAGGTAAACCTCTCCCCTATTTCCACCATTTTTGCTTCGATTTCTTGTTGCATGCCCAACCCTAGAAGTGTTCCCCGCCCCTGCCCTTGAATCTTCATCACGGATACCATTCATCCGCCTCGATGCAACCGGCAAACTCCGTTGGCCGTCTTATTGCGTCGATGTAGAGTCAAACGGAAGAATCTTGCATCTACTGGTTATCTTCCGTTGAGAGGTTACCATCGGCGGTTCCGGTGTCAAGCCGTCGTACGCGCTGCCTCACGATCGCGTTTGGGGGTTTTGATAGACGATAAGCCTTTGTCCTCAACTGGTTCCAACCGGGTATGATATTTCACAACTACTAATCTCCTATATACCATTATTTGTTCTGGATTTGTCATGATCGCACCGTAGTTCTTCTTCGTTTTCACTGATTTGATGCTGAGATATTGGTTGTCATTTGCATTGTGATGGAAACGTGAGACATATTCCTTGTCGTTTGTATTGTGATGCTAATGTGTAGTGAGACCACTGTTGTCGTTCGCAGTCACGATGTTCTCTTACTTGTTGTCGTATTGCCTCAACTGTTGTCGTTTGTCCCTGTGGCTATTGCATCCCCTGTTCTCGTATTGCCTTGGCTGTTGTCGTTTTTACCTTAGCTTGTTTATTCCCCTGTTGTCGTATTGTCTATCCTATTGCCGTTTTACCTTAGATTATTGCCTACCCTGTTGTCGTATTGGCTGTCCTGTGGCCATTTTTACCTTTAGCTTATTGCCTCCCTTGTTGTCGTATTGTCTCTCCTGTTGCCATTTATACATAAGCTTATTACCTACCCTGTTGTCGTATTGGCTGTCCTATGGCCGTTTTTACCTTAGATTATTGCCTCCCTTGCTATCGTATTGGCTTTCCTGTTGCCGTTTATATCTTAGCTTATTACCTGCCTCCCCTGTTGTCGTATACTATCTCCACTGCCGTTTATACCTTAGCTTATGGCATCCCCTATTGTCGTATATTCTCTCCATTACCGTTTTTACCTTAGGTTATGGCATCTCCTATTGTTGTACTGGCTCTGCTGTTGCCGTTTTTACCTTAGCTTATGGCATCTCCCATTGTTGTACTTGCTGTGCTGTTGCCGTTTTTACCTAGCTTATTGCCTCCCCCTGTGGATGTATTGGCTCTGCTGTTGCTGTTTTTACCTTAGCTTATGGACTCTCTTATTGTTGTATTGGCTATCCTGTTGCCGTTTTTACATTAGCTTATTGCCTCCCCTGTGGATCTACTGCCTCTGCTGTTAGTGTATTGACTCCCCTATGGTTGTATCGCACATGACCGCTTAACAAACAGGTAATGTTGGCAATGATGAAATTGGTTCAAAAATTAGAACACTCGTCGTAGTGGCGTCCTGTAGGCAATGTGACAGTTAGTTATCGCTTCATTGGAATTTATCGAGTGCCTCTGAAGCATGGCAGCTACGTCACTCCTGCTTATAAGGATGATGCTCCGAGTGTTGTTGCGATTTCTCAGCTACAAAATTTCTGAGCCAGTAATAACATTGCCTCACTTGTTACATGTATAAACCAGGTAATAGTACGTTGGTTAATGGCAGTGATGTTCGAAAAATGTTCGGAGCCATTTATAACTGTGTCTAGTCGTTAGATTGTTTCAAATATCTGACTCACGCGTACGGCCATTCTTCTTGTGCGTCGTTACGCTTCTTTCTTTCCTATTTTTAGATGCCGAGAGGGAAACCCGACGATGAAGCCACTCTACACTGGACTGAAAGGCAGAAAGAGGAGTTGCTTATGCGACTCGCTGCCTACAATCGTGATGCCAACGGTCGAAAACCGGATTCTAAAACATGGGAGGATTGGGCGCAACATCTTCAACAGTTCTTTAAGGATCAAGTCACCCCTGCCAAAGTGCAGCAGATGAAAGTCCGACTCAAAGCCAAGTTTGACCATGAGCTTACATTACGCAATAACACAGGACTTGGCTGGGACCCTGTTACCGGTGCTGTGACATGCACTGATGAATATTGGGAAGATTTTGCCAAGGTAAACGTCTAAACAATTATTGTTCTATGGGTAGTCAATTCTTGCAATATTTTGCCAAGGTCATTTTGTTTGCTCATTCATATGCAGAACAAGAAATGGGCAAAATCGGCAAAGAATCAGCCTCTTAAAAATTGGGACTTGTACTATGAGGCCTTTGGTGGTACGAGGGCAAGTGGGGCATTTGAGAAGGGATTGGATAATCCAACGAACATAGATGAGGGTCCAGTACACATCTCCGACGAAGAAAGGGCGACATCTGATGAGGGTGGCAGCGAAGATGGTTTCATTGCCTCCATGCGGGCCGGTTTGAACAATGCAGCTAGAGGTCTCAACATTGCGTCATCCTCCAAAGCGATTGGCAAGAAATCAGCCAAGTCCTCACATAAGGTAATATGTGACCCTGTAGCGAGGGATTTAATCGGCAAGCTTGTCTCTTCTATTGAAAGCAAGCGTAGTAGTCGCACTAAAAGCTCTAGTGCGAATCAAGCTGCGCCTATTGTCGATCTCCAGGACCAATGCCAGGGCATAGTTAGGGAAATGGCGCTTGATGATGAAACCGCAATAATGTTTTTGGAGGCTATTGCTTGGTATCCAAATATGCAGAAGCTGTTCGTGGGAATGAGTGATACTCAACGTAACTTCTTCGTGACAAGAACAATCAGTATGTCTAGGACTCAATCACATGGACCTTTCTCAAACCCCCATGCCTCTACGGGGACACAGTTTATGCCGCCACAATTTCCCAACTTCATGTCACAACCCAGCAGCTATATGCAACCGGCTCCCTTCTATGGCCAACAACCCACCAACAATATGCCACGGCCCCCAAACTTTGGGGGACAACAACCTGTCCCACCATTTCCTACAAATCCCCAAAACTACAATCCCCAACAACCGGCTGCGTATAATCCCCAAACACCATACTACATGCCTCACTTTCCGCCGCAACCGGGACACTTTGGTGGCGATGGCAGTCCAGACCAGCATTGAGTTCCATAAAATATTGTTTTTACCATTGTCTGTATTCATACGATTGAACATCATTTCTCATTTTTAGATTTCAACATAGTATTTGAGTAGACTTTGCTAATTATGTTTACTACGGCCCTGCTGGTGTTGTATTGATTATGGTTATTGAGTTGCATTGCGCAGAACAATATTTATTGATGTACTATGTGTAGTCACCTTTACTTGCGGATCAAATGACCATTTCATATATATTCGTTTGTTATCCTTTCATTATGCATGTCTCGCAGGTAGCAATGTGGAATGCAGGTCCCTCAAACCACGTTCCTGAAAATGATGATAGTGACGACTCAGATGACGATTATGAGATTGCGGCAGTAGCAGTAGTTTTGTGGTATTACTACACATACATGGAAAGACCCCTGCCTCAACCAAAGCATACATCCGCACTCACAGGTATAATGCGTGTTCAATACCTACTTGATGGACATGAGGACGTTATTAGGTCGAAGATTAGAATGGGAAGTGATTGTTTCAAGCGTCTTAGTACGTTACTTGAGCTTAAAGGGCTTTTAAGACCGACTAGGAATATGAATGTGCACGAGCAACTTTTTATTTTTCTATACATTGTATGTCAAAGTTCAAACAACAGGGAGTCACAAGATCAATGGCAGCATTCGGGTGCTACCATTTCAAAGTACTTCCACGCTGTTTTGAAGGCGTTGTATGAGCTCCGTTTTAACTTCCTTACACCACCAAACTTCGACATTATCGATCCTGTCGTAGCCGCGCGTGGAAACAAGTATCTGCCATGGTTCCAGGTATTTTTTCTAAACTAATTACTCTTTAAGATAAATATGTAGAATTGCGTTGTTGTGTATGGTAATTAGTTACTACGTAGAATTGTGTTGGCGCTCTGGATGGTACTCACGTACCATGTGTTCCACCCGCTGCAAATGCTGAGGTATGGAGAAATCGGAAGGGGTTCTTCTCTCAAAATGTATTAGGAGTCTGTTCGTTCGACATGAGGTTCACATACATGTTAGCTGGATGGGAGGGCTCTGCTCATGATGCACGTGTGCTTGCATCCGCAACAGAAACGAGGGAAAAAAATTTCCCTACTCCACCAGAAGGTATGTGTAAGCTTGATCTTTCATTACTTTTCGAAAACTACACGTTTGTGCTTCCATGTGGAACTAATACATTCACGTAATATATTCTAACGCACACAACAGGTAAATATTACCTCGTCGACTCTGGGTACGCAAACAATGATTGTTTCTTGGCACCGTACCGAGGGAGCACTTACCACCTTCAAGAGTATCGGGCAAGGAGGGGTCGGCCCCAAACTCAGCGTGAGCTATTCAATTACACTCATTCTTCCCTCAGAAACTGTATCGAGCGCACATTCGGCGTCTGGAAAGCCAGGTTTCGTATTCTTAAGTGCATTAATAACTACCCGATACAGACACAAATAGATATTCCACTTGTTTGTGCTATTCTACACAACTTCATACATATGTACAACCACAACGATGATCTACTAACCCAATACATGAGAGACGCCATTCCGGTAGCAGAAATTGATCCACTCAACACAGAGCAAGATGTGAATCAAAATCACAATCCTGATCGGGGAAGCCAACAACATCAAAACCGTCCACACCGACGACAAATGCACATTTTAAGGGATGAAATAGCTAATAGTATGTGGGCTGCATATGAGAACAACCGGCGTTGATAGATTAGTTTTTCTGTATTACTTGGTTGAGAACAACCGGCGTTGATAGATTAGTTTTTCTGTATTACTTGGTTGAGAACAACCGGCGTTGATAGATTAGTTTTTCTGTATTACTTGGTTGAGAACAACCGGCGTTGATAGATTAGTTTTTCTGTATTACTTATATATATGTTATATATATATATATATATATATATATATATATATATATATTCTTATGAAGAACAGAAATGCATGCCAATGTGGGAAATGCACCATGTTCACGTTTTTTACATAACAGAAATGCATGCCAATGTTGAAATTAATTAGAGTTTGGCATTTGTGCAAGTGAACACAAAACTCAAGTTTCAAAAGTTAAATAGTCAACACCTAAACACTAAACTCCAAATTTCAAATTACACTCAACTTTTTTGAAACTCGAATCTAGTTTTTTAACTCGAATCATAAAATTTGAGTTAGTGAAGTGAACGGGCCCTAAGGGTACCAAGAGAAAAATCATAACAGGAAATTCTTTTGGGGCTTGAGTAATTTTTTTAAAGGCCATTCGTTTGCCCCCAAAAATTTGAAAAAAGACCACTTGAGTAAAAAAAATTAGGCTAAATCTTTGTTTAGTAAGGACTGCTAAGTGAAAACTTAAGTTTATATTTGAGAAAAGTAACAATTATTGAGTGTAGCCCCACCTCTTTAATTCAAGTTCAAGTTCAACCGCAATTATTGACAAAAATTATTTTATTTTATTTTAATAATAAATTTTAAATAAAAATAATTACCTCTCATTCAATCTTCAAGTTTATGTCTACTAAACACATACTCAAATTAAATTCTCAATTCAAAAATTAACTCAAATGTGTACTTTCAAACACAAACTCAAGTTACATATTCAACTAAAGTTATAACTCAAATTCAACTCAAGATTTATACTCAAGTCAGCATAACTTAAAAATGCAACTGAATAAGCCCTTATATTTTAAAAATTATGACATTTTTTAGTACGTCAACATAACGGTAGGCCAAGTTTTTTATCCGTTGGATCTACATAAAATCATGTAAAAGTTAAAAAGTACACAGATCTAATAGCTAAAAAAACCTAATCTACCAATACGCCGGACATATCATAAAATTCTCTTAAAAATTGTCCCTAAACTTTTAATTTTAGCATTTCACTTCCTAATTTTTAATTTTAGCATTTCACTTCCTAATTTCCTATTTAATGTGGTGCACCTCATGTGGCTGATTGGAGATTTTATTTGGGGACGTTTAGAAGGGAGATTCGTGCCATGATTTGAATCATAGTTCGTGGTTCACTTCAGTATTTTCTCCTACAAAAAACACACGTAAAACGAAAATGGTTCTGAATCATGATTTTGAATTCATGAACTAAACATCCCATTTTGATTGTGTTAGGGTCTAAAGTAGGATATTTGTTTCTTGTATTCATTTCTAATTCTGAATTATGATTCATGATTTTTTTTTATAAAAAGCACATATAAATAAAAATAATTATAAATTTATGAACCAAACGTGAGAGATTTTTAACCCAACTTCGAAGGCATGCTTTTTCTCACTACATGACGCAGCCATTGACTAAATTAGCGGCTGTTAGTCAAATGAGACACATTATAATGATTTTGCATATTTGAACGTTAAATTATTAAAATTAAAAGTGCAGGGACAACTTGTCCAAACCCGAAAAGTTTGGAACAAAAGTACTACAAACTGTTTCTAATAATAATAATAATAATAATAAAACTTGAGAGTGAAAGGTTTCCAATTCCAGAACTGAACGCTGAAAGTTGACCATGGATTTAGCAGTATTCACCTTCCGTTTCTGCGGAGTTCTTTTTTTTTTTTTTTTCTTTTTTTTTTCTACTAAAAGTAGTATCCATGATAATTGTTTCTTTAGTTAAGCTGGTAAATGTAGTACGTAGTATTGCTTCACTTCACGTAAAAGGGAAAAAAAAGGCTTCAAACATAAATAAGGATTCAACCCAAAATAAAATAAAATAAATAAAAGAGAGAGAGAGAGATGGGAATATCCAACTAAGCAAACATACAATAGCTACTAGCTAGCGTGGAAAATACTTGAAGTGCGTCGAAAAGTAATAATCTTATGAAAATGATTTGAGGAAAATTAAAAATTTCTACGATGTGCAAGGCTAAGAAGTATACGGGTGCGTTTAAAACTTGTTTTAAAATAATTTTATTTTTTATATGAAAATAAAAATATTTTCAATCTCATATAGAAATTATTTTTAAAAATGCGTTTGGTAGTTTTATCAAGAGATTATTTTCAATGTAAAAAAAAAACCATTAATGTCTCTCTTTCTCTCTCTCTGCTCGAGAGAGGAGAAAATGAAAACAAAAAATGAAAAACGACTAAAATTCATTTTTCATTTATCTCTCATTTTACACTAAACTAAAAAATCATTTTCATTTATTTTTTTTGTTTTTATTGCGCCAAATGCCGTTTTAAAAACGTTTTCATTTTTTCTTTCTCAAAAAACGTAAAAAACAAAAATGAGATCAATTCTAAACACGGCCTATATAATCTCTTTTTTTTTTTTTTTTGCATTTGGAAAAAAGAATTTCATAATCTTGATCTATGGGAACCATATTTTCACTCTATGGCCTTTCCCACTCCGTTTCATCACACATCATGTTTCAAATTAGATCATAAACTTTGGCTTCTTTTATTTTACTGATTCGAGTTTAGAATTCGAGTTTTGTTACGGTAAAAAGTTAACAGAAATAATCACATCTAATTTTTTTACTACAGTAAAAAACTCTCACATAAAGTCACATCTCAATTCGAATTAAAAACTCAAATCAGCGAATTAAACGAGCCCTTTATTTTACCGGCTGTAAGATACTCTCTGGATATGAAAAAATTTTATTAGGCTAAATTATAAGGAGAGTTCGTGGTATGAAAGTATACCATCAAGTAATACGTAGTTTTGGACTGTTACAATTCGTTTCGTTTTGTTTCATTAAATTACCAATCTGATCTCTAATATTCACTTGTCAAAATTAGCGAAATTAGAGTTTTATTATTGGTTTTTTTCTTTTTTCTTTTTTTTTTTAATGGCAAGAGTTTATATATTAGGGGGTTGTTCATAAAAGGGTGCGCCTGTGGATGTGCGAGGAAGAGGGTAAAAATACCATTGACATTGTTTTTTATAAATAAAAAGTGATCATGTTATTAAGTTTATAATAATTATTCTTTTTTGTCATTTTACATGACGGTCTTTTTGTAATAATAAATTTTGGTTTGAAAGGCTTTTTTTTTTGTAAGTGAAGTTAGACGTATGAATATAACAACTCTTATCTTGTTATTACTACTATAATTAGTATTACTATATTGCTATTGTTATAATAACAATAATAATGATTATTACTATTATTATTAGAAAGTTTCTAAAACAATAATATTTCAGATGAAGGGAAAAACTATTTAAAAGGTACACATCTTAAAAAATATCGTTCTCTTAACTTAAAATTCTTTTTAAACATGAAATGGCTTTTATACCCTTCTAATTAATAAATAAAAAATTAATCATTTCAACAATGTACTTAGGTAAAGTCATGTTTTCTAACGACATTTTTTAATAATATACTTTATCCTTTTAATAATATTTTTTTTTATAAGATTTACTTTCTTTCTCCAAGTAAAAAAATTGACCCAGTTGGAAGCGTTGGCCGGAAGGGAAGGAGAAATGAAGGAAAAAAAGATTTCCTTTTTACACTTTGTTGAGAAGGATGTTCAAAAGAGAAATCGGTATATTGATGATTTTGAACTGTTAAATTTTCATTTTATTTCATCATTTTTTATTTTAAATTAAAGTCATGTTATAACACGAGTTAATCTGTAAAATAAATATTAAGTGGAATCAAACCTTACAACCCCCACCGAAAGCGTACCCCCAATCCCTACCATGCCATTGTTCCAATGCTATGAAAAGCACATTGCCGAATAAATGTTCCGTACAAGAAATATCAAGTGTAGAAAAAACAAATGAAAAACTTCATAGAATATATCATTGATTCGTTTATATTAGCACCTTATGACACATTTTAAAGAATAAATTCCACCGTACTGCTTTCAACTGCTATAGGGTAAACAGACCCATTAATATGTATCAACGATGCTGCAAATGCAATGGGCAGTGCCCACTTTAGAAATATGAAAATCTTGCTATCCACCGACTAAGGGGTGTTCATCAAACCTGCTAAACCGTTAAAACAACCCACCCCGCCCCCGCCCAACCAAACAGGGCCATGTCATCATCCACCTATTTTAGGCAGTTTTTCAACCCGCCACCTACTTTGGCAGGTGGGGGCGGTTTCGAGTTTCTGAATTTTTGCTAGTCGCATCTTCAATCCGCGTTGGACTGGAGGGAAAGTAAGAAGTGATTCCTAGAAACTAAAATTGTGCAAAACAACCCAAAAAGAGGTGAAAAGAAAATGTGAGAATGCAACTGATAATTAGAAAGATAACCAGGAAACTTCCTAAAGTTGTACTCAGGTCAATGTGTATACCAAATTCTTTGGAGAAAATGAGAAATCTGCAAAAATTTGAACAAGCCAAATGCTTGAGTGCAGGTCACTGCAGAAAAGTATTTTGGAACTTGACACAGGTTGCCAATTTGTGGAAACTCTCCTATCGTGAGTTTGATTTATTCTAGTTATTTCTCAAACGAACCAAAATCAACCATGTACACATGCAGTTTTCTGACAGCTTTTGTCCGAAGGAGTCTCCAAGATGTCATAGTGACCATACCCATGAAACAGAACATTGATGGGATTCTGTTCATCCTTTCCATACTCTTCTTCACCGTACTTTGCTATGTTCACCAAAGCCCCAGTGCTTCTATCTCTCATGAACACCCAAATTGGCGTCCTGCAGAATTTAAAAATATGAATAATCAAATCATATAAATCACGCAGAGAAACCAGTTACATAAAGACTATTTGGAATTCAGTATCGAATATCAACATTAAAAGTTGGCAAGATATCCACAGATGAAATAACATGAATTCATCATCTCATGGGAGTGACATGAATTGATAATAAATATGGTGAAAAAGAAAAAGAGAACACTCACTTTAAAACATGAGAAGCCATGAGCAGTTCTGGTTCTCCACCCCAAACATAAGGTTGTTGAATATTTTTCACATATGCATCAAAATCACCTTCAATAAACCTACAACACATCACATAAAAATCAACCTACAATTCAGAACACAACCCAAAAACCAAATGACAATTCATTCCCCTCATGATTCCAATTGACCAAAACTTACCATTCCGACTCCTCACGCCTCTTTAAGAGCTCATTCACAACCTGCAGTCAGTTTTTAGTCAATGAAAGAATTTTAGCAACATTTTCAAACCCCCGGAAAGCAAATTCGAATAACGAATAAAAAAAAAAAAAAAAAAAAAAAAAAAAAAAAAAAAAAAAAAAAGATAGTAAATTACTTGAGCTCTTAATTCATCAGCGAGTTCTCTCTGACGATTTTCATCAGGAGCTTCCTCCCCATTCCTCAAGAAAGCCACATGAGCTATCGCTCTAAACAGGCACCGACCATCCGCTAGCACCCCTGTTGCACTTGATTATTGTCTCAAATAGTTCTATTCACAATTCAGGTTCATACATAACATATAGAAAAGAAAGATTCAAAGTTCATAAATTCCACAATTCATGTGTCCTATTAGAAAAAGAACGTTTTCACAACAAATTCTCAGAATAAAAGACCAAAAAAAAAAATCTCTCAAAATAAAAGGGGTTTTTTTTTTTTTTTTTTTTTTTTTTTTTTTTTTTTTGAAAAGTGTTGTTGATTACTAAGCACACAATTAGGAACAAATTTAAAAGCTGATAACGAATATGAAAATTAAAATGTCAAAAAGAAAGAATAAAAGGAAGTCGCAATATACATCTCACTACCACACTTCATATGCGTATAAAACGAAACCTGTAAGCCTGTAATTCTCAGCATAAAACGAAAAGTCATCAGTAATTTTATCAAACGGGTTTCGATCACGACTAAGAATACTATTGCGGATAAATTAATAACAACCACCAACCACAAAGAAAAAGATCAAAAACTCAAAATGAAGGAAAAGGAATTATACAAGTTTTTATGGCGAAACTTCATATACGAATACGCATATATAGAAGAGTATATGTGTATACATGCGAGTGTTTGTGTGTGTGTGTGTGTCTATATATATTGTAAATTTACCTGTAACTCTATAATCGGCGGAGCTATCGATGTTCGCACCGGAAAACGACCCATCTGAGGCGGAAGAAACGACAAGTCTCTGTTCCGAAACAACCGCCGGCGTCTCGGAGCTCACGTCCTCGCCATCGCCACCACCGACGACGTCGAGAGTCGCCGGCGCGAGGCACGCGCAGACGCCGAAGAGAAGCCAAGCGGAGTCAGCGCGGTGGAGCCAACGCGCCGGGCGAGCGTCGACCGCGGCGTTCCACGAGCCCTCCCCCTTCAGGAGCTCGAAATGGATCGCCGGCAGCCTCCAACGATCGAACCTCCGACCGCCAGCGCCGGACGATGGCAGGATGGCGTGCCAGATAGACGCCGCTCCGCCGCACGACGCGCCGAGCTGGCAGGCGCTGGAGTGGCGGCGACGGCGGCCGACGTCATCGCCGAATAGAACCGGACCGGAGAAAAACCGGCCGTTGTTCTGATGGGGGTAGTTGTGGTGAACCGCCGAGGCGTGGGCGAAGGAGGAAAGGAAGGTGCTGAGGATTCTGGGCTTGGAGCGAGCGCAGAGTACAGCGAGCATCACCGAGATGGTTTGAGGCTATCGTGCGCTACTGACGTGATGTAGGCGTTATCCTACGCACCCATTGGAGGCTAAAATGCAAATTAAAAATGGGAACAGTGACAAACTTATTCGAGAACTAGTACTGATTGCAGGGTCTGAGAATCATGGCGGCGTAGAGAACCATTTTATGGAATTGGAAGTTTAGGAAAGAACGATGCAAATGAGAGAAAACGCCATGTGGGGTCCACCAGGAAAATGTGGCATATATTATTATAAACCCTTTTCATTAATTAAATTGGAGAAATAAAAATAACCATAGATACTGAAAAACAGCAAATCTTTAAATAAAAAAATTAAACCTTTTCACAATAGATAATTAAAAAAATATTAATTGGTTACTTTTAAATACATATACATTGTACAATGCACATAGATTTTTTTTTTTATCCTACCACAAAATCTTCATATCTTTACACCGTTTTAAATATAATTCATTATGAGGATGAGATTATCATTTCTTCTTTTTTTTTCTCTTTGTTATTTTTAGGCGTGGGTTGAAGGCTACCAACTAATAGCCGTCACATTGTATGCGTAAGTATGATACACACATAAAATGTGACAATTAATTGACATGTAAAAAAGAAAAAAAATGCGTGATAACGACTGTGTTTAAAATTGATTTCTTTTTTTGTTTTTTTACGTTTAATGAGAAAGAAAAAATAAAAATAAAAAATAAAAAAAATAATTTTTTAATTTAGTGTAAAATGAGAGAAAAATAAAAAATAATTTTTAGTCATTTTTTATTTTTTATTTTTATTTTCTTCTCTCTCGAGCAGAGAGAGAAAAAGAGACATTAATGAGTTTTTTTACACTGAAAATAATCTTTTGATAAAACTACCAAACACATTTTTAAAAATGATTTCTGTTTGAGATTGAAAATACTTTATTTTTATAAAAAAAATAAAATTATTTTAGAACGAGTTCTAAACGCGTCCAACACTTTTGCAGTAAAAAAAATTAATATTTGAGGGAAAATATTAAATAAGAATGGTTAGTTTTCAAAAAAAAAAAAAAAAAAAAAAAAAAAAAAATTTTTTTTTTTTTTTAAAAAAAAAAAAAAAAAAAAAAAAAAAAAACCTGTTTGTAAATTGCACCTACTTTTTAGGTTTAATTAATGGAATAGGGCATATGCTGTGAAAAGATTCTAGATTTGTTCCTTCAAGCACGTTTGTTTACCCACGGGGTTGCTTGAATTTCACAAACATTATTGATTTGACGAAAATGGGTTTTTGTCGTGGGGCGGGGGTGACCGGTGAGGTTGGTTGTTGGATTTGGTGAGGAAGGGTAAAGTTGTCAAGGCGAAAGTGTTGTTGTTAAGAGAAATTGTGGTGGTGGCACGTGAGGAGGAGGGTGTTGAAGAAGAGCCAATTGGGTGACGCGCATACCTGGAGAATTGGAAGATTGGCTTTCCTCCTTTGCGGTTTTCGAGGAAAATTGGTAGTTTATAATTAATTACGTTTCTTATGTAAAACATGACGATATTTTGGCAAGCCTCTATGGTGGGAGCTAGGGATTCCAATTCTAAACGTCAACATTTTTTTTTTTTTTTAATAAAAAGAAAAAGATCATCATCATTTTATTTGTCATGATTTAAGTTATTACAACGCGATTGTTAAAGTATAAAAATTATTATTGACTCACTTTTTAATAGTTTAAATTTTTGAGATAGATTGATAAATTAACATAGTATCAGAGCGAGAGATTCTGAGTTTAAACCCCCGTAATTACACTCTTTATCTCCATTTAAATTGTCATCATGTGTTAGATTTTTAACATATATTCACGTGTTGGGCTTTCCACTTAATTTACTCACACGATTGCCCATTGTCCAGCCTACACGTGAGGGAGAGTGTTAAAGTATAAAAACTATTGTTGGCTCATCTCCTAATAGCTTAAGCTTTTAGGATGGATTGGTAAACTAACATGGTATCAGATTGGGAGGTCCTGAGTTATAAACTAACATGGTATCAGAACGGGAGGTCATGAGTTCAAACCACGTAATTACACTTTTTATCCACATTTAAATTGTCATCATGTGTTGGGTTTTTAACATATCTCGGGCTTAAATATCCACGTGTTGGACTTTCTAATTATTTTATAATTACCTATTGTTCAGCCCACACGTGAAGAAGAGTGTTAAAATATAAAAATTATTATTGGCTCACCTCTTAATAGCTTAAGTTCTTAGGATGGATTGGTAAACTAACAGATATTGAATGAGATCAAAACTTATCAATAGACATAACCCGCCAACGGGGTTCTAAATGCCAACACTAAAAATAAAGTAAGAGTGTGTATTCAGGTTAAGTAATTAATGCTTGGAACTAGGGATGAAATTTTTACTCACAATCGTTAGCATCCACGTGCACTTGCCCTTATTATATGGGGTTATTAAATAGGAACAAGACGAGTATAAGTGCTTATATTAAATAGGAACATATATATTTACTTAAAATATATATATATATATATATATTGATATATATTTTCTGTTATTTCTCGTTAGGCACTCCAAATTTTATAACTATGCCCAAAAATAATAAGCAAGCAATGAAGTTGGCGTGGAAGGAATAACCAAATTAGAGGAATAATATTCTTGGCATTTTTAATATTTTACTCAAAAGACTTTAATTTATTACTTGAGTCTTGCATTGAGATTTTAGAATTTGGTTTCATATGATTTGAGTTTTGATTGGATTGCGAAAACAATACATTTGGAACAACAAGGACGAAACTTGGCACTTGACTTTTGCATTAGTCTATTTGCTTCTAAAATTGGTTATTTTTAACACCTTAACATTGTTAAAATTGTCGAGTGTATGATTAATATTCCTATGGAGTTAATTTTTAAGGTGGATTTTTTAATAAAAAATTAGGATTCAATAAATTATAAAACATTAGTTAAGCCTTTCAAAAAAATAAAAAATAAAATAAAACATTAGTTAAGTACATAGAGTGTATGCAATATGAGTTTCAAGAGACATTTTTATATAATTAGAGTAGTATGAAGTATATTATGTTGTAAATTATGGGGTATTTTATTTGTGGGACCAAAGTGGGAGAATTTTTTCCCAGTTACCATTTACTTCCAAAGAGAAAAGCTTTGCATGGCACTATGAAATTTACTTGGCAAATTCTTATCTTGATATTTATATATATATATATATATATATATATATATACCCCCATGTGGCACACCTCAGATTTATTTCCTTTCCTTCATATCACTTTTATTACAAATCTCCCTGGTTCATTATTAGTAATTCAGAGCTTGTAGAAAAGTGTAGAACAATGTCCCTAAATTTTGTTCATTAATTTCGTTGTATCCTCCATAATTTATACTCTTTGCACTAGAGGTTCAAGGCCTATATAAATATTTTAGAGCTAAGTATTTGAGAGTGCACTCTTTCTAACCTGGTCATTGAATCCCGAAGGTTAGATCGCCATGAACCCTATTTTGCAGCAAAACATTATCTGAGAGGGGTGGAATCTATCTTTAAAGACAGTGCGTGGCCCGCACGGAATCTATCTTTGACAGCATCTCATTTTTTCCATATTTCCCCAATAAATTATTAGTGGGTAATGTAAAAGTTTTTAGGGAGATAGTAGAAAATAGGCTAATATGAAAAATTTAAGAAAGTATATAGGCTAATTTTTAGTTATAGAAATTAATTGGTCATAACTTGTCAAGTTATGGTTCATAATCAGATAAGTTATTAATAAACTTGTCAAGTTATGGTTCATAGTCAGACAAGTTATGGATAATTATGGATAATAACTTGTCAAGTTATGATTCATAACCAGACTAATTATGAATGAAAACAGTAATTTGGTCTATTTATTAACTTATGTAAACTATTAACCTATTAATTTTAATTTATCTCAAGTCTTGGCCTATTTTCCTCTCTCTCCCAAGTTTTTATCTTTATTATGGTCTCGTTCATTTCACCGATTTGAGTTTTTAATTTAAATTTTGCTACAGTTAAAAACTCTCATAAAAAATCACATCTAACTTCAAATTAAAAACTCGAATCAACGAATTAAGGAGGCTTATATTATTACTCAACTCAAAAGATTTATCTTAATTGTGTGCTGAGCCATCACTGCTGTTGAGATCGTATATACTAATACTTGAGGGGCCATACTCTCTATCATTTTACTAAATGCAAATTGCATGAGAAATACGTTGGGCATCATACTTCGCCGAAGAAGACACTTAATTGAGCTTCTGAAACAGCAAAAGTTATTTTGAGTTCTAAACGTGCTTTTCCAAGAACACAGTTGTAGCCTCCCTCTCTCTCTCTCTCTCTCTCTCTCTCTCTCTCTCTCTCTCTCTCTCTCTCTCTATATATATATATAAACATAAACATATATATTGCACCTTCATCTATATCCGCAAATTAACTCCCCCGTGCTATGCATATCGTGTTAAATTTTAGTTATTGTGTTATTATTTTTTTTTTAATTTATATTTAAAAATAAAGATTTTAGTAAGTTAATTAATACACAACTAACACAAATATCTTTATAAGTATCGAAATGCACCTACAGTGCAAGCGATTGACATCTTATCATTTTGATCGAAATGCACCAACAGTGCAAGCAATTGACATTTCTTATATATATAGAAAGATAGATATTTATTCATTTGTATGTGTGTTTTATGTGTGTGATTGAGGAGAAAGCTAGGCAACCATCCAAAACGCTACGTCAACATCGCGTCTAATGTCTATCAGAATTCAATCATCGCAACTTTGATGACGACTTTGTGTAGGTATATTATGGTTACGTTCATCGATTCGAGTTTAGAATTTAAATTTTATTACAGTAAAAAATTCTCAAAAAGAGTACTATAATAAAAAACTCTCATATAAAATAACATCTCAATTTAAATTAAAAACTCAAATCAACAAACTAAACGGATCTTATATATACGGCGCTTTTCTTCAACTTTTTGGTTGAAAGCAAAGTCGCAAAAGTAGACGTGTAGACAATCTACAAAATTCGTTTGGATAGTTGTGGGAGGAAGCGCAGGACCTTCACGTGCGTACGAATTAATAGTTGTTTATCAATGTTTGCATCTTATATCTTATAATTTAGGGAGTTTCTTTAGTAGGACAACGACGTCAGTTTATAAATATTAGATCTGGTAAAAAAATATGTAAAATAGATTGTTTCTGAAACAAATTAAATGGTTAAAAGTAGAGAACTATCGTAGTTTATTTTTTCTAATCTTACGGAGAAGCTCCCTATAATTTAACATAAAAAGATGTAATAAAAAATATTGGCATTATCGGTTCTGCAATTTTCATGAAATAGAGATAGTTTGATCCTTAAATATTGTTTTGTTCTTTTATCAATGAGTCTGTTAACTTAAAATCTTTACCAGTTTTAGTTCCTAATATCGAAATTAAATGAAAATAGTCACACCTTCATTGCATAAAAGTTTAAGATTTTACAACAATAATCACATGCTTTGCAAAATATCCTAATTTTTAAGAGTTTTCATAGGTATTAACAATAACTTCTTCTTCTTCTTTTTTTTTTTTTACTTTATGTGATTATTTTTAAAAATTTTAAATTATTACGCGATGCATTACATGTGATTTTTTTAAAATTTAAAAAATCTTCGCTTTTTGGTCGTTTTGTACGTAATTGCCAAAAATATTAAGTTTAAAGAATAATAAGAAAAAGAAGAGAATGCAATGGACCAAATTATTATAATACCAGTAATTTATTAGGGATCAAAGGCGCCAAAGACCGAAAAAAAAATGAAACAAGAAAACAATGCGCATGAATTAATATTTAGGCACAATAAATAGCCAATAAGTACGTACTGGTGTTATTGTTTGATTTTTTTAAGGTTTGAGTTTTTACTGAAGTCCGCAATAGCTTGTATTTGTTCGGTTTGTATCTTATTGATTTCAAACTCTCAAATTAGCTCGTATGTTAATTACTTTCAACGTCGATCACTTTCGGACCGACATCAAAACCTTTTCACGTGGGTTTCAACTTGCCATGTTGATTTTGAACTGTCGTCGAATTCAATGACTACGATATTGCCGAATTCGACGTCGGTTCATCAACCGGCATCGTTAACTTTCCACCACAGTTTTAAAGCATGGTGGAAAGTGCTCCGCGTCCACATAGTAATATAATTGGACGTTTAGTTTATAAATTCAAAATCATTCTCATTTTACGTGTGTTTTTTATAAGAGAAAAATATTGTAAAAAATTATAAATCATGATTCAGAATAATTGACGAATCCAGCTGAGTGTTCATTATTCATTCTATGTGAAGTGCCAGAAATGATTACTTGATATTTGAGGGGCCTAGCCCGATGATATAAGGAATCTAATTACCAGAGTTTATTTTACTTTTTTTCAGACTTCTGTGATGTGAATATCTTCCCCCTCTCAGGGGGAGAATGGAGTTTCATCTATGACAAATCTTTTTATAACTTCTTGTAGTGGAGTTACGTGTGACGATTTTGTGAGAGAAAATTGCGTGTCACGGTTCAGATGAACACTGTTGAGTAGTAGGTGAGAAATGTAAGTGAGTGATTGAGTGATTCTCTTGTATCGATTCTCTTCAACGATATTATGCGGCGGAAGAAACAAGACGTAATTAAATTGGTGAACATGTATAAAATTCTTGAGGTTGATTTCTGCTTTTATTTTTTGTTCTCGATAATTTATTTGGGGTTTAGCCTAGATTTCCTAACAAGTGGGCTTTCTCCCTCTTATTAAAGCTTTGAATAGAATTTCAGACCTCACTGGGATAAGAACTGTTCTATCGTTGAAGAAGTTCTAGTTGTATGATTTGTTGTAGTTTCTCATCAGTCTCGCGTAATCTGAATCGTCTTGCTCATAATGTTGCTCGATGGGCTTTTACCAATGATTTATGTGTTGGTGATAAGTAGGTGGATATCCTAGTAAATTATGTTTTACTTCTGATCTCCCTTTAGTGGCTAGCTGCTTACTTTGTTTTTTGTTTTTTGTTTTTTTTTTTTTTTCAGTTTCTGGACTTGTATTTCTGGGGTTATTTGCTTAATGAATATCCATTTATCGATAAAAAAAAAAAAAAAAGGAGCTCCTTGTCCACTCAGATATATATGAAGAACAGTAAAGATTAAAAAGACTATTAATCGAGCTAGTTAAGGACTCATTCGTTTCACTCGTTTAAATCATAATTTAAGTTTTTACTACAGTATTTTTTATCATAAATATTCAAATTTAATTTTTTTTTCTATTGCAATGTTTTCTGTCACATGAATTCACTTTTTAACTCAAATAAGCGAAACGAACGAAACCAATTCAAATTTACTATAGATCCTAGTTAAGGCCATTTAAATTATTAACACAACGAAACTGCGGGAAATTAACCTATAGCTCCGATAACAGTCTCCTTTTAGCTCTTAAGTTCAGAATTGAGCTGAGTGATATTTTTCTTTTGTACTTGTTACTAAATTACTCTCTAGTTATTTCATCAAAAAATATATATATTTAGTCATTTATAACATTTTTTTGGTCAAAATTAGTAATGGAAAACAATCATTTCATATTAGCAATTTAATTTACTATAGTCCAAAAATCTTGGGAAAAAATACAAAATAATTACTCTTTAGTTATTTCATCAAAAAAAAAAAAAACTCTTTAGTCATTTATAACATTTTTTTTTTTGTCGAAATTAGAAATGGAAAACAATCATTTCATATTAGCAATTTAATTTACTATAGTCCAAAAATCTTGGGAAAAAAAATACTATTTTAGGAATTGAGTAAAAATGTAAAAAGGAACTAAAGAAAAACTTTTAGCAAGTTTATAAAGACTATTTTTGTTAATGTTAAGACTTTACATATTCTAATATGAAACTTCTTGGTTTATAGTTTTAGAACCGAACAATTCATCTATTCATTGAAAAACTCGGATGTATGTCCTTAAAGAAATTCCACCCTAACTTTTTTCTTTTCATTTCGTCTTCATTCCAGATTTTGGCAAATTTTCTCACCTCTTCAGTGGAATTCGTTCGCAAATTATTAATTTAGTATTCAGTAAAGATAAAGATTAATGTCCGCTTAGATCTTGTCCACTAGATATTAATATAGTTGTGGTAACTTGTTTATTTTTATTGTTTTTATTTGTTTTTGTGAAGTTTCTTGTCAAATACGTATCTTCTACATAATAGATTCTTGAAGATTTTAGATAGAGAATCTATGCGTTAGATTAGTGTATTCGTGTCATGATTTGAATTATAGTTCGTTATTCGCTACAGTATTTTCTCTCACAAAAAACACACATAAATTGATAATAGTTCTGAATCATGATTCTAAATTCATGAACCAAACGTATATCGACTTTGTTCTCATATCAATTAGAAGGTCCAGACGAAGGGCATTTTGGTATTAACGATCAAAAGAACCCCTAAATTTTGAAAAGGATCTTGGTATCATTTTGGTAGCATATTGGTATTAACGATCTTCGTGTTTCTACAAGATCTAGAAATCTAATATTTAATGAAATTGTCATCTTTATTCAGAAAACAAGATTATTTTTATAAACGTCTAATCCTTACAATATACTCCTTAAACTTTGAAAAAGAATTTTATCTAATAAATTAGTAAATAACCTGACAAACATTAATAACTTTGTATTTATTATTTGTTCCAGTACATACAAAATGTTACAAAATAACCGTGTGATACATTTTATTGTATATGATGGTTGTGGTTTGCAGTTAATTGCTAATTTTTCCTTATCGTGTTGAAAGATTCTAGTGAATGGCAAGTCTTGGTTGAATTTTTAATGTGCTGGTTTGCTTTGTTTTGAATTAAATTTGTTTCTAGTTTTATTTTTTTAACAAATTAGTTCTGTTTACTAAGAAAATAAAACAAAGAAAGTAAAGTAACAAATTGAGAGTATAAAAGAGTTAAAGTGGGTATTATACAAAAGATATTTACAAAATAGCATCATTTTAAAGTTATTATTATCATATAAGTAATAATTTGAGACATCAATTAATATGGTCCAAGCAAATATAATCATTCAAAAATATATCAACGTTACATATGTGAATAAATAGATTAAAAAAGTGAAATATGTGTAGCAAAAAAATTGACTTTGATATTTTTTTAGTTGAGGAGCTATATTTGTTACAAATTCTTCTATTTATTTAATAAATGAATTAAATTTAGCATTTTTTTTTTAGTTTAGGGATTAAATATAATACAACTTTTGACATAGGGACTATTTTTAAAGAGAGAATATAGTTTAAGGATCTTTTATGAGAAAAAAGTTAATGGTTCCCATTAAAAATTTAACAAAGGGGTTATTTATTAGACACGTTTTGAGTTTAGGGACTATTCATGAGATAAAATTGATTACAAGACTAATTCTAAAGAGAGAAAAAAAAATTTTGAGGAATATTCATAATTAAAAAATGGCAAAAAAAAGAGAAAAGAGAAAACTTCTTTCCTTTTCCAAAAAAAAAAGAAAAAAATCACTACCGCCAAGAAGCCTCTCGAGTTGAATTAGGTTAAAGTTTTTTGATTATTTATTAGTTAAAATATAACGGGCAAAAAAACATTAGTAAGTAATATTAAACGTTAATTAGTGATTTTTGTGCTAATAAAGGTGTACTGAAAATGGATACTATATAAAGTCGGATCATATAATAATCCAATTTGTCACAAAGAATTTTCTACATATCTTACAATTTAGTGAATAAATTGAGAAAAATATATATATAATAATAATAATAGTAATAATAATAATTTAACGGTTTTTATGAATTATGATAAAAATAAAAAATATTTAATTTTGTTTTATTTTATCAATTTAAATTTTTAATTATAATTTTATTATAATTAAAAATTCATATAAAAAGTTATATTTTTTTATTATAATAAAAAATTTATATAAAATTACATATTAACTTAAATTAAAAATTTAAATATGTAAATGAAAGAGACATTTAATACCTTGTAATAGAATTCCCTATTAATGACCAAATCAATCCAGGTTGTCACTGGGAAAAAATCTAACACGTGCTCCTTAGATTACTCTTCTCGTTGGAAAGTTCGGTGGAGTCTAAAGACTACATATCATTATTTTCCTCAAATGTCCCATCAATTGAATCTCACAAAGTTCAATGCTCAGAAAAGTTGCGTCAATATTTACTCACGTTTTTTGATAATCATAAAGTATCTCTTATATTTTTAAATTATCTTAAAATTATATCCTAAATTTTTCAAAAGAAATAAAATATAACCCTTTTAAGTTATTAAATTGTTAAAAATAACATAAATAACTATAATGATCAATATTTAAACATCATCTTAAAAACTAATAACTAAGAAACTAAATTTAAAGAAAAAATAAAACTTTCAATAATATAAATTCTGTGTTTAAAAAAAAAATCTAAAATTTAACCGATCAAATTGCTTTAGCTCCACACAGAATCTCTCCTCCTTGCCATTGATACACAACGGGTAGATTTAGACTTGTCAAATCGATATCGTCTCTACACTTACTATTGTCGTGCAGTCATTCGAACGCATTAGTTCTTTTATTTTTTATTGATTTTATTTAATTTTAAAAATTATGTTTTAAAAGTTTTACATAATTAATGTCTAAAATAATATCTAGATAGTACTTATTGAGGTTTTTTTGGTATTTTTAAAATGATGATCAATTAAAGAGTTATTTTTTTACTCTTTAGAAAAATGAAGAGGATAATTTTAGGATAATCTAAAATTAGTACTTGGCGCATAGGAGTTTAAAAAAAAAATTTAGTAATCATCGGGAAACTAACTCATAATGTTATGAACAAGAAATTATCTAATAATTAATTACATCTTATTGACTGGAAACAACACTTCTAATTAAAGGGACGTTTGTTTCTTGTATTCGTCCATGATTCTAAATCATGATTCATGGTTCTCTATAATGTTTGTTTTTTCTCACAAAAAACACACGTAAAACGAGAATGGTTCTGAATCATGATTTTGAATACATGAACCAAACATCTTCTAAACTATTTCTTTTAAAAGGATCTCAACCACCTGACCTTATATGTGTGTGGGCACAATCTCAACAACTTTATCTTTACCAGTATCTCCTTTTGACCACTACATAAATGAAAAATTAATCACTAAGTGAACGTTTAGTTTACAGATTTAGAATCATAATTTAGAATTATTCTTAGTTTACATATATTTTTTGTGAGAAAACACACTGTAACAAGCCACGAATCATAATTCGAACTATGACATGAATCATATATCAATAAAAGTAATTAACTTTCTCTCTCAAGTACTCTCAAGCAGTCTGAGAATAGATGAGACCTTAGATCTCTGTTTATAGAACTGGTTGTACGAGTCTAAAGTCTTATTAGAATTAGGAGATAATTCTTCTCTTTTCTGACAAGGAAAAAAGCTAACTACAGAGGAAATATCCTTGTGAAATTCGGCCATGGCAAAGATAATTCTCTGTGATTTTTAGCATCATACAGATAATTTCCAATAAAAAAATAGATCCTATTTTAATTAGATTATAGTTCCATAATTATCTAATTAAAATAACTGCTATTAATTATCTATAAATCAAATCCAACTAGGATTAAAATTAATTATTTGTTGAACAAAATAAATAATTGATCATCTCAAATCTCAGTTTAAATTAGATTCCTAATTAAGGACGAATAGAAAATTTAATATAATTTTTTTACAATTAATTAACTAATTCTTCCAAAAAATAGCAATAGTAAGTGTTAACCTATGCATGCAGCTAGCCTTTAGTCTAGTTGAAATGGACTATGGCCCACACACCCCACCAAGCCTGATGGCCAGATTCATATGTTATTTCTCCGTCTAGATTCATATCCATAAAAATTATAAATATATACCCAAAAAATTTCTTATAAAATTTAAAATACTGAATTAAATATACAAAAATTATAAGCATAATTTTAATCAAAACACAAAATTTAAATGATGTTATTGTGGTATAATGTGTAATAATTTTAGTACCCACAAAAGTCAACCCAACCTTAAAAATCATGGCACATTACCCAAATATCTCGAAATTTACTCCATATGTTTTTTTTTTTTTTCCGGAATTTAGTAAGATAACATAGGGACTCAATGAATATATAATATAACTAAACTTCAATAATAACAGATAACTTAATCCTAAATTTATTTATTGTTTAATTATTAACTTTAGTGTTACTTCATTAAAAAGGTGAAAATGAAACATCTCCACAGGTTATCTATAATCCAACTGAGGGCTAGTTTCATTTTACATTCCTAATTATTTTATCTCAAAGTTCCACTATTAATTCTACTATTGAAAGATCCTTATTATATAACACATACAAAATAGAGAATCACTTGGTTATGGATTTAACCAAATGACCTATACCTCATTATTTTTTTAATTCTCGGATAATTATTCCTCTTGAAAGGATAACATTAACTCTTCTTATATAGCTATAGATTCCATATAAGTGCTCTCATCATTTATAAGTCATGCCTTCAACTTACCGACGAAGAAATCTACATTCATCAAAATTCTTATCTTTAATATGTCAAAAGACACAAATCATAAATGTGAAGTCATGAATCTACTTCAAGATTAAGATTATTATATAAATAATTATCAAAATAAATTGATTTTAATTAAATGAAATTATTAATTAAATCAATTACACTTTTGATCCGGTCTGATATATATCCACTACTAGATATATATTAATGTCTCTACTTTGGAGTCTTTGCTCTGACAGTCAAGATAAGTTGTCTCACCAATTAGAAGTAGATGGCCATTACATCTTACCAAAGATAAAGTGCTCATTTTTAATTGCGGATTTTTTGTTTAAACCTTTATCTTATGATCACATTTTTCTGCTTATAATTTCCAATATATAGTTGTATTAGATACAATAAGCTAACTATTAACATTCTCTAGCAACTAAAACTAAAATATCTAGGATCTTTTTAGGCTGAGTTTTTGTTGCTACGGTCCATCGCGCATTATTCACCGTTGAGATTGATCTCTACAGTCAGGGTTATCTTAGAGTTTAGAATTTGAGTTTTGTTAGAGTAAAAAGCTCTCAGAAATAGTCACATTTAATTTTTTTAATACAGTAAAAAACTCTCACATAAAGTCACATTTCAACTCAAATTAAAAACTCAAATCAGCGAACTAAACGGGCCCTTAACAAATAACCTGTTTTAGGGTCAACCGGTCATCTCTTCTGCAATGATTGCACAAACAATGATTGCAAAAGGTAAAATAAATAAATAAATAAATAAAATAAGTCAAGCAGTTTTCGCGATTAGTTTTAGAATTGTTCATTAAAAAAATCATAACTTTGTCGTTATAATCTCTAATTCAGACAATTTTTTTTTCTATGCATTTGTAAAAACTAACCGAACAAAAAAAAAATCCATATTGATTAAGTTATATTGCGCCCAACATCCACTTATTTGGTTTGTTTTATATAGCACGTATAATATCATTTAAAACAATATTTCTCGAGCCCCGATCGATTCTGTCTTTCAATTATACTAAACTTGAAGTATGATATGTTAATTGAAATACGGCTCATATCACGGATCTCTCAAACCATAATAGTAGATAAGAAGAATGTGTTCGTTATGAGCATACCAATAACGTGATATTACAACTAATAGTGATAATTCGTGTTAGTGAATCGTGTTTGTGTCAATCCGTTTATTAATTGTGTCGAAAAATATCAACTTAAACACGACATGTTTATTAAACGTGTTAAAAATGTCAACCTAAACACGATCTATTTATTAATCGTGTTAATTGTATCAACTCGTATAATTACCCGTTTAAATTAATATATTGAATAAATAACTAATATAATAATGACTTATTTAACACAGTTACGACAGGTTTAACATGTTTTATTTTTCTTTTCCTTTAAGAAAAATAAATGAATTTTACCTACAAATATTAAAATTCACATTACTTATATTTAATATGTCATGTAAACTTTCATGTTATATTACATATCATTAGATTGTATATGACACATATAGTTAATCGTGTCACTTTGTGTTAAGAGGTCAACCATAACCCAACTCATTTATTAATCGTGTTAATCGTGTCAACCCGATTATGACTCAAACTCATTTATAGTAAACCCAAACCCGCTAACTTCATGCGGATTTCGAATCGTGTCGTTGTGTCGCTACCCGAATTGTCAGCCCTAATTTAAAGCGTACCAATTCGTCTAATGACCAATAATTAAAATATAAGAGCAAATCACAATTGAATTCTAAACTCGAATCAGCGAAGTGAACGAGGCCTAAAGCAATTGGAACATGAAACATAGTGATTAGCAAAAATGAATTTTGCTTTGGATTGATAGGGTATCGCTTATTTCATAAATTTTAGTGGACGTTTAGTTCACGAATTCAGAATCATGATTCAGAAATATTCTCGATTTATGTGTATTTTTTATAAGAAAAAATATTGTTACGAGTCACGAACTGTGATTCGAAACATAATACGAATCCTTCTACCAAACACAAACAAATCGGTACTTGGAAGATAGATGAATGAAAGGTAATTCACAATGCATTGCTAATTTGTTTTCGTAATAATCCTTGGATTTGTGTGGGGTAAGTGTTTATTATTATTATTATTATTTCAAACACTGCGTGGTTTTGGTAAAAGGAAAAGAAAGCATTGGCCTACCTACCTGGGCCTATACCCTGTGGAAAGTGACGTAATGAAAGAAAAATGATAATCATTTTTAATTGAGTTTTGATGCAAAAAGTGCTAATGAAGTAGATTAATAATTAAGTTAAGCAAGATATTAGTAATTAAGTTAAGCAAGATATTAGTAATTAAGTTAAGCAAGATACCTTTGTACAAGAAGTTCACGTAGAACGAGTTTCAGATATTTTTGTGTTTGAAGCGAGAGATCAAAATGGCATGAGAACTAGTTGGAGTGTAAAATTACATGGAAGCGATAGATTATATCGTCATGGTGATGACACAAACATAAGATAGCTAATATGTAGGTTACAAGTAAACTTAATTAGTATAGCAATAAATCGATAAATCAAGCACTTACAACTAAAAGGAAGACACGTACAACATATTGCTCATCGACACTACTAACATAAGCAACACAAGTAAATGTGGAATTTTTAATTCGCTGATTCAGATTTTTAATTCGAGTTGAGATGTGATTTTATGTGATAATTGTAGTAAAAAAAGTTAGTTGTGACTATTCTTGAGAGCTTTTTACTATAGTAAAACTCAAATTCTAAACTCGAATCGGTGAAATGAACGGGGCCTCAAAAATGTGAACGACTCACGTATACAATTATTACAAATTCCGTATGCTACTAGAAATAACAAAGCAACAAATGCTACTAGAAGTATATCAAGATAGTTTATTCGAAGTATCCTAATAGTGTAACGTCGTTGACTTATTGGGAAAAATGAGTGCTTCAGAGAAATAAGTAGCTCACGAGGAATGGAAAGAAACATATTCTATTTGAAGACATACTTCTGTTTGCCTATCAACGTATCCGTTTTGGTAAAAGACATGATCGAGCATGTTGAACCAATCGTGTGTTACTAATATAAGTTTTGTGCTGGATCCGCCTATCATATAAAAATTCTGACTCTACAATTAAAGTGTAATATTCCTCATTTGATGTAGTTCTTATGTTTTAGTTACTGATCACCAGATGAATTGGTGCTCTTTAACATCAAGACATTGGTATGCGCATAATGAACACATCATCCCTATCTCCTATTGGGGTTCAACGGATTTCAATGCTAATTTGAACTGTATTTTCAATCGTATCATACTTTTATTTTAGTGTAATATGAAGATGGTGTGCGCTTTGGGGCTAGAAATAGCGTTTTAAATTATATTAAACATTCAGTACTAACAAACCAAATAAGCGGATGTTGCACACAAAACAACATATTTAATATAGATCTTATTTTGTTCGGTTAGTTGCTACAAACGCATAGAAAAAATAATGATAAAAGGAGACAAATACCTTTTAAAGTACATGGCTCAGGACTTTATCTAAGAGGTTAATATCCTTTTTAGTCAAATAATTATATTAGTAAAAAATGTATTAATCAAGAGTAAAGTGTAAAACTCTAGATTTATACATTTTAAGTGTAAATTTAGCAATTTTCTCAAGAATAATAATCTTAATTGGAGTTGTAAGGACAAAGTTATGCTTTTTTTAATCAAAAATTCTAAAATGAAGCCCAAGAATCTCTGCATTACTAGAAATATTTCATGGATTAGAATCATGTTATTAGAACCATTTTCGATTTACGTGTATTTTTTGTGAGAGAAAACACTATAGCGAACCATGAACCATGATTCAAATCATGGTTTGAATCCTCCAACCAAACATCCCCTAAAATCAATCATAATGTACTAATTACGCTGATGTCATTTATTAACCTAACCCATTTATTGTAATCCATAAATCTTTATCAATTTACAATAAAACCCTTACATTTTTTTATAACAAAGTAGACAACTTTAACTAGGAATTATCACGTATGAGATGCTCCAAAACAACATATGGACGTTAGAAATCGCCAAAATATCTATAGCTATATAAAAATGTGTTTACAAGACAATTTTTTTCGATAAAAAAATGAGAGTCGTTTGTACCATTCTACCTTTCATTACCTTGGCTTTTATAGATATCTCATGATTCAATTGAGAGAAAATTACAGATTCTACTTGTACTTAATTTACTAAAAGTACATTTTAAAAAAAAACTCTATATCTTAGTTAATTTTAGTTTAAAAGGTATTTGACTAATGTTAAAGGGGTAAAAATAAAAGAAAAATACATCTCAAATAGAACTGCAAGTTTGAGCCGAGCTAAATGTGTCGGCCCGAAGCCCACCACTGTTGGCCTGGGCCTAACCCGACTCGGCCCTAAATTTTTACCTATTGTCTTTTTTTTTTCTCTATACATCTAACAATACATAAAAGATTCAAAACTCTTTCCTCCTGTTACTTCTTTTTTTTCTTTTCTTTTTTTATTTTTTTGTGATTTTTTTTTACATTTTAATTTTTGTGTGTCTTTTTGAAATATATTGTTCCTCCTCACCTTACTCCTATGAGATTAATTTTTTTTTTTTTGCATGTGTTCCTATTTATTTTTAGTTGGTTAAAATATATTTTTTAAAATGTGTCCTTATTTAATTTTTTTCTCAGTTATTATCTTTACACATATTTCTTTTAAAAATTATTAAAAATAAATGATTGTATAAATGAATTTCTCATTATTTAATAAATAATAAATTCTTCAAATGTCTTAAACGACAAAGCGTGCGGAGCACATTACTCTGCTTTTAACCTTTAAGTTTAATATATATAATATAATAATATATTAAAATGAAATCTCAAGGTTTTAATGTATATTTTGATTAGTATTTCAGTTGGGATACGGCCACTAACACATATCACTTTGAGTCAAAGGTGTCTTCTTTATGATTTTGATACTAATATTTTTAGACATTATCATGCGACAATAGATTTTTAAATAATCTTATCTACTCGACTTCACATAAATTTTCATACAAAATTATCTGCATGATTTTAATAACTGAATAGTCTACATATTATCATGTGATAGTGAAATATAGTTTAATATCCCCGTCAACACGTCCTAACAAACTAGTCAAGGCTATTTTAACAACGCCTACTTTTCTTTTCTTCTTTTTTTTTTTTTTTTTTTAAGAAAGAGACGCTCCTTTTTAAAAACGTCATTTATCAATATTTTTAAGAAAAAAATTATTGTACTTATTTTTATAGCGTATAAATCTAAATTTTTATTATTTGTTTTTAATTAATTTTTTTATTTAATAACTAAAAAAATTAATTAAAAAAGATAAAAATTCAGACACAATACGCATTTTAAAGTTGTCTCTTTTCTCATATTTTTATAACCAAATAATACTTTTTTATTTATTTTCGTGTAAATCTTTTTCAAAACCTGCCTTGTAGTAGTTCACACGCTAACGTTAATTGATTTGGTCGAATCACGTGTAAAAGGTCGTGATCTGAGACGACGCAAAGCTCGAGTCTTCTTACACGCCTAATCTTGTCCAAAGACCAATTTTTTGGAAGCATATATGCGTAGTTACTGTTCTAGCCTTGGCCTAAATTGTACGTATCATTAGACATACCAAATCCTTGCTAACTCAGAAAAATAATAAATAAATATTTATACTCTGGCATTTCTTTTTTCTTTTAGTGCTAGGCACTAACTATTACATTAGAAAAATATTTATGGCTTATTCGGTTGTATTTTTAAGTTATAATAATTTAAGTGTAAATTTTAAGTTATAATTTGAGTTATAATTTGAGTTAAAGTTGTAACTTGAGTTTGTGTTTAGATGTGCACATTTGATTTATGATTTGAATTGAGAATCTATTTGAGTTTGTGTTTGAGTGAGTCAAAACTTAAATTTATATTTAGATAGTATTTTAATAAAAACTGAATGGTGATGAAAAGTTTTAATAGGGTATGTGAGTGAGGTTTTATTCGTCTTTTCTTTTGAACGTATAGAAAAAAAAATCATCTCAGTCGGAATTAAAACGAAAAAGTTATGATATTTTTAATAATAGAAAAAATATTGTTCATTAACTTGAGTTTGAGTTTAAGAACTTGAGTTAAAATGAAAACTTGAACTCATATTTTAACATCAAATTCAAGTTAAAACTCAATGTTTGGTAGAGGGATTCATTCCCTGATTCGAATCATGATTCATGGTTCGCTACAGTATTTTCTCTCACAAAAAATTCACGTAAATAAAAAATGGTTTGAATCCTCCAACCAAACGTCAAAGAGCAAATTTTATAAACGAATATGAACTTAAATAAAGTTGCAACTTAAATTTAAATTTTTTTTTATCTTTATTCTAAAAGAACAAATCCTTTATCTCTCGGACATTGGATTACTCATTCATTATTGTAGTTATTATATTTCCTTTTTTGTTTTATTTTTCCTCTCAGATAACACCCTCATTTATTTTCTCATAAAGAAATTTAAGAAGATATACACTTCTTTTTTCTCTTTTTCCTTTTATTTTTTATGCTAAAAAATGTATACTTCTATGTTGAAGTTGAACCGACCAATAATTTCTTTTTGAGGGTACCGGCCAATAATTTATAAACGTCAAGTTTTTTCTTTTTACTCATTGCATTTATTCTTTTTCTTTTTCTTTTTCTTTTTTTCCCCTTTATTAAAAGTTATGGGGTACCCTTTTGCTCAAATTCTCACGCCATGCCAGAAGTAGCCCCAAAATATAATCCTTTACTTCATTAAAAAAGAAAATAAACAATATCCCAGCTAAAATGGTAAAAGTAAATATTACACGTATCAAGTTAATTTACTTATTGATTGCATAACGTAAATTTACTTATTAATGTCCCCTTTTTGTTTACTAAAACTTTCATTTACTGGCTGATATCTCCTTTTTTTTATTACGCATAATGTTGAGCACACGCATGACCACATAAAAACCTATGGAAAAAAAAAACTATGACCATATCCCTATAAAAAAATTAAAAAAATAAAAATAAAAAAATTTGACCATTATTTTATTACGTCAGTTTGATGAAAAAAAAACACAGTATTCCTATTATTACTCCAAATTTAATAAGCTTAGCTGCAATGCCACCCAGGTATATCGATCCACACAATATTACAATTTTAAATACAAAATCCTTCACGGCTGTAGATTTATAATAATAGTGAATGGCGTTTTTCCTTTGCGGAAAGAAAACGTAAATTTTTAATAAAGTAAATGCCCTTTTTTTGGTTGTTTTCTTATTATTATTATTATTATTATTTTTTTTTTTAAAAGTAGATGGCATTTCACACTTGAGAAAACGGTCATACATTCTGTCATAGCTGCTAAAAAGAGAAATACATATAACAAATATTTTCTTTTGCAAGGCAACATAATAAATTTCATATCATATACTCATTACCCAAAACAAAAGACCACGCATTTGAATAAAAGCGAAGAAGGTAAAACACTTATATTTTAGAAACAAAAGTAATGCATTGTAAACGATATGCATAATCTAAAGACGTATATGTAAGTTTTAGATTTATGTTGGTAATTGTAGGGTTAAAAAAAACAAAAACAAAAAAAAACTGTAGTTATGGATACTAATAAAAAGAAAACCATTTGTTTTTTGAGACCTACCATTTAAACTGATTTTATCAAAACAGACCCAAAAAAAAAAAAACGACAGTCTACAGAGATCAGAAAAGAAATCACATATTCAAATAAATAAACGGAAATTATAGCAGATAAGTCATTGTTGTAAAATATTTATGGTAAATAACACATTTTAAAATATTTATGATATATAGTATATTTTAAATATTTATGATAAATAGCATATTGATGATAAATGGATCATGTGTGAACCATATTTACGATAAGTTTACTTTATAAATTTACTTTGTATATGAATTATTTATTGTAAATATGCTATTTACTATAAATTTAAAAAAAAAATACTAATTAGCTCTTTTTCCTTCAAATAAATTCAAGTTTACCTTAAATATAAGCCAACAAGACCCCAAAGCACAAAACAAATTTCATTTTCTGTTGAACAATTCATGAAACACAATATGGTCTATTACGAGGGCAAAATTGAGAAAATAAAATAATAATAATAATAATAAGACCACAAAAGTAGTGCTCTCACTATTATAATTAATTAACTTTATAGTATTCACGCGGGGTCCCACGTAGAGGCCCGCAAAATCTAAAATTAAAATTATTGCGACTCGACTGTTCTTAATATTTTTTTATATAAATAAAAATAAATAAATAAGAGCTACACATATGAGATAACGATAATAACAATAACGAACTTCGCACTGATGCCGCAAGACGTACATTTACGCACTCTCATGCAAAATGCAGTAAAGTTTGGCAAGACAACAAAAAGGAGATTCCAAGTTAATTAAAGTCGTTCATTCAAAACTAGAAAGGAACGAGTGTGTTTATTAAATATATGAGGTGCTGAGTCTGATTCTGTACATTATTTTAATATATCTATTTAATAAAAGCATAGGCTATATTTACTATTTAAGTTCATTTCATTTTTTTTCTTTTTCCTATTTTTTTTTTAATTCACTCCCTGGTCTCTCTCTCTCTCTCTCTCTCTCTCTATCTATCTCTCTCTCTCCTCTTTGTCTGTTTCACCGCAACGACTGACCAAGAATTTTCCGGCATTGACCAATTCTATGAGAGACCCAGCTCCGATAGTGCCAGATCGGTGAGCTGAGCTGAACCCTGAAATTGCATTTCATTATTTTCGACTCAAATCATGTGTATTGACCAAAAATGAAGATTCTTTTGAGATTTCGATGTGTTAATTTTGTTTTCCATCTATATCCTTGTAATTCATACCCCTCAATCTGAATCAGATTCAGGGGATTTCCTGTTCCTCAACCCACTTGAAGAAAAAACAAAAATTAATACTTTAAAGCCATAAATATGTTTCCATTGCCATACATGCGTTCCACGTTTTGCCACAGGAGTGAAAAGTGTATTAGCTGGTGTTAAGCTGTTGAGAAAAATCTGGTTAAAAAAAAAAAAAAATTAGTTTTCAGTAACAATCGCGTATGGGTTTTTCTTTTTCTTTTTCCTCCTATTTCTATTTCTATTGCAGTTTTCCTCTTCTGATGAGAAATGGGTTTTTCTTTAACGTCTCACAGGTTCAGGCAATGAGGTTAAAAGAGAGGAGGATAACAGAAAACACTCGGCTTTTGGCATTTCGCAAGCAAAATTCAGCTGCTTGAGGAGAATTAGGATGACCCTGAGAAGCGAGAACTAGGAAAACAAGAGAAAAATTGGGATATTTTCTCAACAGAATTCAAGAATGGATTTTCGAGGCAAGTTTTCGATTCCACAGCCTGAGGAGATTCCTTTGGAGAGCTCTTGGATGCCGGCAACACCAAAGAAGCCACCCATTTTGGTGAGATCCAATTCAGTCTTAGAAAGCCCAAATGGGAATCTAGTACCGGGGGGTATGGCCAATTGGTTAGAACCGGCATCAAATAACAATTGCTTTGCTGAAATTTTCAATACAAATCCACAAACGGGTCGAATTCCTGCGCGGTTCGGGTGCGATGGGAATCCGAATGCTAATGCCATTGCTGGTTCTTATCAACAACAGTCTTTGCTTGATGAGGGTGTAGATTGGAACAATATCTCATTTCTGCAGCTGTTGCAGCAAGGGGATAATCCAGATTTGGCTGCCTCCGCAAACAGAACGCTGACCGGAGATGTACAAGCGGCAGCAGAGATGCCTCTTATGCCGATTCAGCGACCCGAAATGAGCAACTTCCGAGGAGATTGCAGCTCATCAGGTGGTCTCAGTTCAGGTTCGAGCTTAAGACCTGATATGACCAATGCACATTGTCAAGTTGAGAGAAGTTGGATTAGTTTGTTGCACAGAGAAGGAAATCGGGGTCCGGCTTCAGACCTGTCAGATAATGGTAAGAGCTTACCCAAGAGACTCCAGTGAAAGTGTTTAAACTTTTTATTATTGTTGTTGTTGTTGATTACTTCTGTTAGCTCCATCGGGAATCTGGATTTAGCAATTAAAGGTCTCATATTTGATTGACAAAATGTAAAGAGATTGAAACAAATTGTCATCTGAAACAATCAAACCAATGTCATGGAGCACTTGCAGGTTGACCAATTATCCTTGAAACCCCCTTAACATAAGAGGTTTTTGTGCTCTCGAGTGAAAATTATGATAATTCTCTTCTATTTGTTGTAATAATCTTTTCTGGTTTAAGTCCTATGAGATGTGTTTTTGAAAAATAAAAATAAAAATACGACGTGAGATTGAACCTGTGACCTCCCTCCTCAAAGCCCCACCTCACCCGAAACACACCATGCTACTAGACCAAATGGTCTTAAGCAGTCCTATGAGATGATTATTGCTTCCCTCGTAAAACTTGAACAGCACAATCAGAAATAGCCTTCCTTTAGCATCCAAACACTCGCATAAAGCACTTGTCTGTTCTTAGTGTATCGATGATGGAATAAGAAGAGAATTTCCATAGTGACTTAGCAATGAGCATTCCGTATTCTTGATTTTTCTGAAATTTCTTCATAACAAGTTGAAACTTCATACTATAAACTATAAAGTGAGATTTCTAATCTTATGGTGGGCTTGTTTATATTTTAATATTATATCGTATTCCTATAGGAGATGAGAAATTGTAGCACCGCCAAAGAACAGTACAATGCTGCTTCTATAAAATTCAGATCAAACAATCTGTTTACCTTATGAATTTGCATTTACACTGTCCATACCAAATTCATGAACAAAACTCTCTCTCTGCAGATGCTTTCCCCAGAGCTTCCAGGCCAAGCTATGATTTGAACTCCTCTCTAAGTATAAATTCTCATGCTCACGCTAATGTTGCCAACTCGCTTGTTTTCACACCAGAACAGGCCGCAAACCTGGAAAAACAACGATCTACATTGGTCACATCTACAGTAGTTGAAAGCACAAGTCAGGAAAAGGACAAGATGGGGAATTTAGTTCAGTACACGGGAGAGGCAATTCAACACGGTGATGAACTCTTGCAAAATATTGTGGACTCATCATCCACCGCCATTTCTACACAGAAGGAGAAGACAGACTCTGACAAGAAAGTTGACCTAGGCATTGATCTGAATAAGACACCACAGCAGAAACCTCCCAAACGCAAGAAACACAGGCCCAAGGTAATTGTAGAAGGCAAACCTAAAAGGACTCGAAAGCCTATACAGCCAAAAAATACAGTGTCTGGGGAGAACCTTCCAGCAAAGAGGAAATATGTACGCAAGAATAAACCAAAGAATGTAACAGGTCAAGAGGTCGATGTTACAGGGGAGACAAGAGACCCTGGTACTGGAACAGCCCAAAAAACTTGCAAGAGAGTCTTAATTTTTGATATGGAAAAGACTGGCGATGAAACCCACGACAATGTGGTCGCTCGGCAGGAGGTGCAGAACATGAATAAAAGCACTACAAGTATGGCTGGGAACTATCAACCCACGGGACTGGGTAATGGAATGAATCAAGCATGTGGAACGATGCGATCTGCACAGAGTGGCTTACCTAAGAGCTTGATGGTAGAAAACCAGATTCCAGGACAGATGAGTAGCGATACACACTTCACGAGAACGCCACCTGATAGGCAAGCAGCTCTTGCCCCATTAGCTTCTACACAGGACCAGCAATTGAGAAATTTTTATGTAACCGGGAGACCTGTAATAAGTGCCAATGCTGATCAATGGCAAAACAGAACGGCAGATAAATACATTCTCATGCAGCAACAAACACTTAGAGAAGGAACAGGTCAAAATGGCCTTCTAGGAAAAGCTGATTATGCGAACCTTGAAAGGGCTAAACAAATTATCAACCTTGAGAGGATTAGACTGATAATGCAGATCATGCCTCAGCAAGCACCAATGACTCCATCCAAATTCTATGAAGCAAGAGGATCAAAAAGAGAACATTGTCAAACCACTGAACAGGCGAACCTATCGACCTCAAATCATGCTGGTTCATCATTGTATGACGAGCCATATCAAGTAGATGAATATCACAGAAATGGGCATATACTGCGCACAGGATTTTTGCAAACCCATAAGAAAAATAAAATTGGGGGTGGCTACAGAGACATCCAGAACATGCCTTCTAGCACCAAAGCAGCTGATGGGGGTTTAGGAAACACTGAAACTAAAAGACCAGATGATGCGAATCCAATTGGACAGAAATCAAGACTCAATTGCACAATTTTGAATTCCCATCTTCAAGGTAGCAGAGTTGCAGATAGAATAAACGATCAGGTAAATAAATTTACCAGTGACATGTATGTTCATCCTATGGCTTCAGGGCAAAATTCACCAAAGCAGCAAATTTCATCCAAGATACATTCACATTCAGAAAGGATGGGTTCTACCTGGGGGCTGAATCCATTTAACGGCATTTCCACCCAAACCACAATTGAGAAGTGTAAATATCTCGTACACATACCATCTCGCCCAGAAGTATCTACTGGACCAGGAAATGGCCAGACTTTCCAAACATGGTACAGCATGTCAGAAAAGAGGCAGACTGTGGGAGCCCCTCTATTAAAATCAGCTTCGTCAAGAGTGGATAAACTGCAGGAGCCCTCGCCAAAAAGAAGAGGTACTTTTCTCATTGGGAAAATTTAAATAGTGAGTTTTGAGGTTTACTTGGTAATTATGTGTTCTGTTTACATGTCATCACGACATATCAATATTTGAATATTTGATGTAGGTCCAACGAAAAAGCAAATTCCAACACTAATCGACGAGATCATATATAGACTTAAGAGGCTCGACCTCAACGAAGGTAGCAATGGACTGCAACAACAAGACCAAAATGCACTTGTCCTATATAAAGGAGATGGAGCAGTTGTTCCTTATGGTGGATTGGAATTTCTTAAGAAGCGTAAACCACGTCCCAAAGTGGATCTTGATCCAGAAACAAACAGGGTGTGGAATCTTTTGATGGGAAAGGAAGGAAGTGAAGACGTAGAAGGAACAGATAAGGAAAAGGAGAAAAAATGGGAAGAGGAAAGGAAAGTGTTTCGTGGGCGTGTTGATTCTTTCATTGCACGCATGCACCTTGTTCAAGGTGCATTATCTTATACTTACAGCCCTACATATTTTTACTCTTACAGAATTAATGATGCTTTATGTGCTTTATAGCCAACATGACTATCCACAGTTTAGACAACCAAATGATTATTTTGAAATTAATATTAAATCTTGTCTAAAAATTCAACTACCCATGTAAATACAAAATTGACAAATAAATGTATGAAATAGAGTTTAAACTGCATACAAATGTGCTAACAGAGCAGAGTAGATAGCACCCAAAAATGAGCACGATGGTCATTTGCATTTTGTTTAAAATCCTACACTATGCAACAAATAAAATGGTATTCAGATTTGTACTGAACATATATTTACTTAGAATCTCTCAAATAAAAAATAAAGAAAAAGAAAGACCAAAAGTTTGTCAAAAGATCACACACGAATCTTAGGGTGCATAACCACAGTTCTACGGGTGACTAATAGTTATGGTACCAAGAACAAGAGAGTAATTCATCAAAAAGCTTCTTCAAGTCGCCTAATGTACAGTAATTTAAAAAGAAATACTGATTTCAGCAACTAATGCAATATTACTCTTTGCAGGAGATAGACGTTTCTCACCGTGGAAAGGATCTGTTGTTGACTCGGTGATAGGGGTTTTCCTTACTCAGAATGTCTCAGACCATCTTTCAAGGTAACCGTAGTAGTTTTGAATGGTTTTGTAACAAGTGGCCCATAAGATTAACATGCATTTACTTTTCTCTACTTTCTGCAGCTCTGCCTTCATGTCTCTAGCAGCTCGATTTCCTCTCAAGTCAAGGACCTTTAGCACAAAAGACAAGGCCAAAACGAACATAATAGATAGACAAGCACCAATCTCGATATTGAATCCAGATGACACCTTCAAATGGCGCGAAGTATTTGGTGAACCAATTAATAACCCAAACATTGCATCCCGTCATTCTGAGAACCAGTGGGGAAGTGATATAAGAGGGACCGAAAGGACCTTGACAGAGGCACAAAGTCAAACTTTGGACGAAGAATTCATCTTGTCCCAAGATTCTTTTGATTCCACAATCACTCAAGTTGCTAGTGGAATAAGATCCTGCTCAGGCTCCAACTCAGAAACAGAAGATCCCTGTACTTCATGCAAACCCAGTAGCGTTCAACTTTCATCCTCGACTCATTGTCTACAAATGGAAAAGATGACCTCGGTTCACGAAGTTTGCAGTCTTGTGAATGGATGTACAGAATTGAATGAGAAGTCCAAGCATAGGTTGGTAGAATATGACCAGCTAAAGTTGAGATATGATGCAATGAAACATCTTGATTTCCCTTCATCCACTTATTCAGACAGTCCTGACTATCTATACATGCAATCAGCTGGCCCTTCCACAAGTAATAAGTTGCACATTATAAACGACTCTAGAGTACCTGAATTATGTTGCTTTGAAACCTTTAGTGAAGAAAGCACGTCCTCTTGGCATTCAACTACTTCCAGATCTGCTAAAGGGCCAGAGGCAGTTTCTAAGAGCTCAAGAACCGGTGAACCAGCTGGAAGTTTTGGTAATTCCCCCAAGGAACTGAATGGAGAGTGTAGGTCTCGAGAAGCACGCACAGCTGACCCTTATCCATCGTTAAGTATGCACTTAACAAATCAACAACGCATTCCTCAACCTGCACCCGATATTGGACAAAATCATCAATATAATTGCAGCAGTTATCAGCATGAGAGGAACAATATGTTCCACTTGGAAGGCGCTTCATCAACAGAACCTGTAAGACTTGATGGAGCACACACCAAAATGAAGAATGCAACAACGGAGAATGTCCCAAAATTCAATAAGCTCACAGAAAAAACATTTGAAGCTGTAGAAAGTATTTCTGCAACAAACACAAAAATACACACAGAAAATAGATTGGCTGAGACAAATCTAAAGGAGCAAACTTCTTCTCATCATGCTTCTGCCGCTGCAAACACAAAAAGTTCAAAAGCCAAAAAAGGAAATTCCGAGAGTCGTAAAAAGAATGAAGTTAACTGGGACAATTTGAGGAAGCAGGTGGAGAGCGATGGTAGAAAAAGGGAAAGGGGAAATCACTCGATGGATTCACTTGACTATGAAGCACTTAGAAAGGCCAATGTTAAAGAAATCTCTGATGCCATCAAAGAACGAGGGATGAACAACATGCTAGCAGAACGAATCCAGGTTTGTCCTTTCTTATTCCACATAAGCACAATTAGATATGTGTAAAATATAAAGAAGACTGCCCTAGCACTATGATAGGAACAATAAGGAATACGTTAAGGCTCCTTGAATATGAAAATGGTTGCACAATCTTGCAGGAATTTCTAAACCGGCTGGTCAGAGAACATGGAAGCATTGACCTCGAATGGTTAAGAGATGTTCCTCCAGATCAAGCAAAGTAAGTTACTCAAAATATTTTAGTTTCCTCAGCGATACTACAGGTCAAACAAAAATACCAGAGACGGGGTTATTTATAGTAAACACTTACAATAATTATATCACTTGCCTTTATATTCTCTCAACAACGATTCCACTGCAGGAATTTCTTACTAAGCGTACGAGGACTGGGGTTGAAAAGCGTGGAGTGTGTGCGGCTTTTAACACTCCACCATCTTGCTTTCCCGGTAAGGTCTATTTGATTGTTTATTTATTATGTAAAAGCTAGACGGAGATAAGTTTAGAACCAACTTACCCCAACCACCGCCACCACTAAGCCATCATTTTGCATTTCTGTTTTCCTGAAGGTTGATACAAACGTTGGAAGAATAGCAGTACGACTGGGTTGGGTCCCCCTCCAACCACTTCCCGAGTCGCTTCAATTACACCTTTTGGAACTGTAAGCACCGCATGCTACCAATAAAACTTAAAGCTTATGATTGAAAGAATTTTGACTATAGTCTTTTACAGATACCCCATGCTGGAGTCAATTCAAAAGTATCTATGGCCAAGATTATGCAAACTTGATCAACGAACGCTGTAACTCCATAAGTCCCTCAAATATTCATGTTAAAATAAAAGCATACTTTTACAAGTCCGAAATTTAGTTTGAATGAACTCTTTTACCTTCCATTAAAGTCGTTGTTGACTATCTACAGATATGAGCTACACTACCAGATGATTACATTTGGAAAGGTTAGTTATCCGTCATTTCTACATTTGCTATTCCACTTGACTACAAATATTAATTTAGAATTAGTACTCAAAAAAAAGTTCTCACTCTTTCATATACATACACATGCAGGTGTTCTGCACAAAGAGTAAACCAAATTGTAATGCATGTCCAATGAGAGGAGAGTGCAGACACTTCGCAAGTGCTTTTGCAAGGTGTACATGCTAACGCCTCTGCACTTACTGTATATACTGCCTCCACTTTGCACCTTAAAAAACAAAGTAATAAAAACCCTAAAATTCAGGCGCAATATCAAACCCAGTTAATTTGAAACTAGAAAACTTTTAAAATGGTTAGACTAGTGGATAATTCCAGAAAAAAAAAATGGAGGCATCAAGTATATTCAAAACATTATTCGCAATTCATTATATATAACGGCAACAAAATAAAGAATCAAGGAAAAAACTACACTTGTGCGATCTATTTAATTACAGTATCTTCAGTATCTCATAGAAATTACAAAAAAAGAGACGAGAGAGAAAATGGCCAAAGATCTCATGATGCAGTAGTAAAATTTAGTTATAATGAATAGGCCCCAAAAGAATGTTTGAACTCCAAACCATTGTTTTATATAAGAAAACTTTGTCACATTGATAAATGAATCAGGAGTATTTTGATTTTTGGTTTGGATATTAGGTGGGCAAAAAATAGTTTTATATTCCAACAATATGGAAAATCTCGGTTCACATTTTAACCACTAGAAGATGAATTCCAAAGCATGAATTCACACAGCCTAGTTCACTATGTATGTAAGTTTTAGGAAAGAAAGATCCATTCTCCTCAAAACAACCCAGTAAGTGCATGAGACATTTGTCGATGATAAGTCTGACAACCATGCTGAATGCAGCGCAAGATTAGCCCTGCCAGGGCCAGAAGAGAGAGGTATTGTGACTTCAACCGTTCCTATACCAACAGAGGACCCCCCCGCTGTTGTTATCCATCCTATGACATTACCCCCACCAGAGAACGACTTGAATAAAGAAGTTGGCTCCAAAACTGGAAATTGTGAACCAATCATTGAAGAGCCTGCGACACCAGAATTAGAATGCACAGAGATTTCACAAAGTGACATAGAGGACGCATTTTACGAGGATCCCGATGAGATCCCTACTATAAAACTCAACATGGAAGAGTTCACAGAAAACTTGCAAACCTACATGCAAAAGAACATGGAGCTCCAAGAAGGTGATATGTCCAAGGCTTTAGTTGCGTTGACTACAGACGTTGCCTCTATCCCTATACCCAAACTGAAGAATGTCAGTAGACTTCGGACAGAACACCAAGTGTAAGTATCTTCCTACAGCAAATTCATACTTTTTGTAACTTACATCTAGGTTATAGAATTCTGCTAAACTGAAATCAGTTTTGAGACAGTGCAGAAAGTTTTACTTGAGCAATAATCTCTATTCTGTTATTAGTTACAATCACTACTACTGGATCATAGTGTTTAACCAGATGGTTAGAGCCCTATGACAAACAAAGCAACTAAGTCTTCTTAATTTTATTTCCTGGAAACAAGGCAATTAAGTTTTAGTCACATAAAGTACTTTTTGAAAATACTATATAGTTAACACCATAACATTCTGATCCCATGCAGGTACGAACTTCCAGATTCACATCCTCTATTAGAACGGGTGGGTTAATTTGCATCCCTAAATTTTGATCTGAACTAACTATATCAGCTTACCATTCTCATTTGAGCATTATTTTGAAATTTACAGCTTGATAGAAGACAACCTGATGATCCAAGCCCATATCTTCTTGCTATATGGACGCCAGGTAAACAGAAATTAAAATACTCCTGAAATTGTATGCTAATTAAAATCTTTGTACATGATTAAAGAAAATGGAAAAATGTGACTAATATCACCCATAGCATTAAGGGAAATATGAGAAACATGGTTGAAATCATAAATGCAATTGTGTGCGTTTGGTTGGTGGATTCGTGCCATGGTTCAGATCATGATTCGTAACTCGCTACAGTGTTTTCTCTCACAAAAAATACACATAAATCGAAAATGATTCTGAATCATGATTCTGAATCCATGAACCAATATGCCAACAGGTAGAAATAAAGATACGGGAAAAGGGACTTGCCAAGGGTTTGTTCATTAGCTACAAAAATTAAAGACAAATTTGCCATTTTGTTAATTAGTTACGCTATCTTTTAACACACATTTTAGGAGAAACTGCAAATTCAATTCAACCGTCCGAACAAAGTTGTGGCTCCCAAGAACCAGGCCAACTGTGTAACGATGAGACATGCTTCTCATGTAATAGCATGAGAGAAGCTAATTCACAAACAGTCAGAGGGACAATTTTGGTGAGAAATATCACTACTGATTATGTACAGATAACAATTAAAAGCAGCAAAAGTAGATAAGTATCAGTTGCTTACTAAAATTTGTATTGACTTGCACCAGATACCTTGTAGAACAGCAATGAGAGGGAGCTTTCCACTTAACGGCACATACTTTCAAGTTAATGAGGTAAGTCTTCCTCGTATGTTCTGCTTACTTTTACTTCCTAGCCAATCGTGAATATTATAATTCTGATATGGGCTTAGTTTACAGTTCTGCTCAAGCTCTTTCATTTTGCATTCAATTCACATTGGTTGCTTAAGCTGCATATAGTTATGATTGACAGTAAGCATTAATGTAGAAATACAGATATGGTTGGTTTACCCTCATCCGACAGTAGAGCATTTATTGTTTTGTGCATGTCTAAAACCAGTGAAAGTTCTATCACCCTGCAGATGTTCGCAGATCATGATTCTAGTCTCAATCCAATTGATGTTCCTAGAGAATGGATATGGAATTTGCCAAGACGGACAGTATACTTTGGAACCTCAGTAACAACTATTTTTAGAGGTACTGTAAGACTAGTGTTCAAAAATTTACTGCATGATCATGCCAATGGAAATGATAAGATTTACTAACAGATAAAGTATCTCTATTTACTAGGCCTATCAACGGAAGGAATTCAATACTGCTTCTGGAAAGGTATGGTACACCACCTTCAGTTTTCCTACTAATGTCAATTTTGCCCCCTTTCTAGTTGTGTGCGTGCGCGCGCTGTGGCTGAGGGATCTAATAGCAGTCAGGCATAGAGGACATAGAAATATCATAAATTTTCCCATTGTATATTGCTTGGCATAGGCATCTCATCCATGTCTGGCGATTCAATCCTATAAACTAATTTAACTAACTTAAATTTACTCAGGATTGAGTCTGCCTAAAGAAACAAATAGTGCAAAATTACCACAGTAGTTTTATTTGTTTGAACGTGAGAATTAACTGTACGGTCATTTCATTCAACTAATGGATTTCATGTCCCCGTTCACTGGCTTCCAAAATCCTGTTTGTTCTAGTTTCCAACTTACCCCTGCATGTTTTTTTCTTTTGTGTGTTGTTTTAATTTTTATCATTCTATACCCGTTGTAGTTTTTTCTTTAGTGAAAGTTTAGGTTGGCTAAGAAAGAACAGTCATCCACTAGGATTCAACGAATTTTTCTAAATGCAATGTTATAACTTATAATCTTCAATTACCGCATTGAAAATATTAGTTAAAGCATTCTAGTTATAGAACAGTTTTAAGTGCTTTTTAGGATAATTGTAGGAATTTTTCTCGCGACTGTTTAAACAAATCCTAGCTGCTAATATAAATGATGAATCGGACTATAGCATAAAACATCACTAAGCTTGCTTAGTCATTTCTTGCTAACCATCTACGATAAGCCCACAACATAAAATTTAGCTTTGCTATCCCTAGAAAAATCCAGAAGTAGATGGCAACAATATGTTGAAAACCTATAGAAGTACTTACAAGACAAATCACTATGTGGAGCCAAAAAAATAAAAAGGCAAGTTTAAATTGCAACTCAATCAAACAGACAGGTTTTCATGACGTAAAATCATCTATCAATTTACATGCTCAACTGTTTACACAATTATTTGCAGGGTTTGTTTGCGTGAGGGGATTTGACTTGACGACAAGAGCACCCCGGCCTCTGATGGCCAGATTGCACTTCCCCGCAAGTAAGTTGGCCAAGGTAAAAAATGATGACAAAAGGTAAAGAGTAGATGGGACCAACGGCTATCAGAACGAGGCACAAAGCAGGGTCTGTAGAACAAAACACATAAGATTACTGACGGGATGATACAGAAGATCAATGACTAACTTATTGTTGTACATTCAACCATTCTTCCTCTAACATAAAATGCATTCGCCACATCTCGGCCAGGGAGCACAAAGCAATTTCAAGACGTGAGATCCATAATAAGAGGAAAGTAGTTTGTACAAGACTAGATAACCATTTTTACTATTTCCGGTCTGCTCGAACCAGAGCAGTCTTCATTGTTTAGCCAATTTTCACAACCCCAGAAAAGGAAATAATCGAGTAATTTGATTCATTATAATTGATAAAGCACGTGTATGGATTGGATAACAAGCATATAAAGCACGGCCTATGTGATAAAGAGAGCATTTTTTCGCAATATCAGAGCAGTTACAGAGGCTTAAATATAGACCAATTAACTCGTTATGTGGTTGTGGAAACCATGTCTGAAACTCACTTCTGGATGGTGTAATACGGGTCTAGCACTAGCTGAGATTCATTTAAAATAAAGCTGTAAAAGTCAAATTCTTACCTCTGCAACAATGTGAAACGCCAACGACCAACTGAAAGAGCACTTCTTTTAATCCTTTAAGTTCACCATAGAAGAATCATATTTAATCTGTTTTCAGTGAATACGTGTTAATGCCTTTCTTGATATTTATTAATTCAATTTGAACCCGAAGTGAAACCATGTTTATGAGTTTCAAAACTTAAATCGAACTAGGCATGACCCTATCCTAAAACACTGGTTCATAACTAAAAGTTAATGCGCAAGATGTCCCCAGTTTTGGAATGGAAATGCTCACTCTCGTAGTCTGCTAGCAAATACCAGTAACCTATAGTCAATTTCATACCGTAAAAAACAAACAAACAAACAAATAAACAAACAAACAAACAAATAAACAAACTCACGCACAAAAGTGTACATCAAAAATCTATTACCTTCACATATGAGCATATGAGCACTTACGCTTACCTTTAACGAAATATTACATCCTACACAGCGTCCTTCCACGAGCTTTATCAAAACACAGAAATTTTTAACAGCAACAAAAGTACCAAGTACTGCAATAAAAATGACCAAAGTTCACGTACGAAAGTCACAGGATTCACCATCATCATCATTCTAAACTCTTTCATTAATTAAAATGCAATCTTTTGTACCTGTACAATAACTTAACAATCAAAACTTGTCATTATGCTTCCAAATCAAGGGTATGTGGCAAAAACGACTATTTTTAAAAGCATATTTTTAGTAAATATCTCAAGTTTTGGTTAAATAAGAAAATGCTCATTTTCTCAAAAATGATCAATCACTAATTGACTTGACAGTCAACTAATTGATTGAGCATTTTTAATAACTATTTAACAAATATCAATTAACAATTTACTAAATGGCTCTTTTTAAAAGTATATTTTTAATAAATATCCCAAGTTTGATTAAATTAAGAAAATGGTCGTTTCCTTAAAAATGGTCAACCACTAATTGACTCAATGGTCACTTAATTGATTGAGCGTTTTTAATAACTACTTAACAAATATCAATTAATAATTTACCCGTCTAATTGCTCTGATGATTAACCGAAATTAATTGATTAGTGCATCAACCATTTTAATGGCCACCGGTCAGCCTTCTTCATTTAAAAGCAAAAAATTAAAAAAAAAAGTTTTAATATTTTTTAAAAGAGGTGACCCAAAGCGGCCACCTCACCAAATTTCTCCCAAACCAATTAGGAAGAAAAGCAGCATAAGCTTTCTGACCAGACCAACAATTATCAGAATCACTGTGAGATCCTTGCGAGCTTAATCAACACCATCTTAATTCTATACTCTTATAAGAACCAACAATGACACAAAACCTCCGACACAACCACCGTCACAAAAACCGATAAACATGAAAACAAACGCATCAATCAAAACATACAGGGAGGCGATTTTGGAATCGTGGCGTTCATAGGCAAATCTAGGGTTCTAGATTGCGAGCGATTGATCTGAGACTGATATGCGAAGAAGAAGAAGAAAAAGGAAAACGTACCAGATTGGTGGGCGTAGCCCTTGGAGACGGCGGATTTTGAGACGATGAAAATCCATTTTCGTCTAGAATCCCTGAAAGGAGAGAGAGAGAGAGAGACTGTGCGCTGGTGTTTGCAAGATCGGAAAGAAGGAGAAGAAGGAAGGACAGATTTTTTTTTTTTTTGTTGGGCGAAGGTAGTCATTTTTGTATGGGAAATTGGGGGAAATGAGAAATGTGTGTTTTGCCGCCTTCGGAGCTGAGCTTTTTCCCTCCTTTCTTTCTTTCCTTTTTTTTTTTTGTTTTGTTTTTTGCTTGAAGAGCTTTTTCCCTCCTTTTGCTATTGAAAAACTTTGCAACTTTTATTCGGTGACGGCTGGGTTCACTGATTTTTTGGTCAAACGACTGTCTCGTGACTACACGTGTAAATTAAGAGTAAGAATTTGACTTCATACCCCTAAACTTTTTGTTAATTAACACTTTCTTTTCTTTTTTTTTTCTTTTTGAGATAATATCTCAAATTCTGGTACCTGTATTTTTTACTTTCTTAATTCGGTACCATAATGTTCCGTAAATCTCATTGGAGAATAGGTTCATGAATTTAGAATCATGATTCAAAATTATTCTCATTTTATGTGTATTTTTTGTGAGAAAAAAATACTGTAAATAACTATGAATCATGATTCAGAGTCAGGGATGAATATAGGACACAAACATATGCATAGCACGAGCTCCTTTTTTTATATACCATGAGCTTTTTTTTAATGATATGAAAGGATAATTTACCCTTTCAATTCAAAAACAATTCTTAAGAGAAAAGAAACAAGCTCTTAATATATATATTTAATACAATTCTCTTTTTTTCTTGAGTATAATCTGCAACCACAAATCTTATCATACCAAAATTAATCCAAAAAAAAATCCACACACAAAACAATATATATATATATATATGCATATAGGAGAAACATCGTCATTTTATAATTTTTTTTTTTTTTAAAAAAGAGCTCAGAGTAACGTATAGTATTTTTTTTGAAATAACAAGGTATTCAAACAAGCTTGAACATGGGATTACAAGGTTCCAAAATGATATATTTTCCTTCTTTCTTTATATAATTGAACTCTTTCTTTTCAAGAAAAACAATTTTGGCAATTTAGTCTATAATTCCGAGAGTTGTAGAAATTAACTCCTTGTTGATTCGATTTAAATTTTAAACTAACTAGTTTTCGACAAGTATAGAAAATTTTTTCAGTCAAAATTTTCGGATTTTAGCATCACCGACACCAAAAGATGGATCAAATGATGTATTAAATCAAGGCGTTTCACTTTCAAATACTTTTTCTCTTTGCTATCATTATTTTCTCATCTTGTATCAATTTTTGGATATGAGGTACCTTTAGTAGGTTAAACTTTAGTAATGTAATTTTTTTTTTTTTTTGGCATTTATTATACCTAATTTGTCTCTTTTGAAATTGCTATTATAATTTTGTTATTACAAGAAAATGATATTACTTGATAATTAGGACCCTGTGTGATGTGAAATCGTTCATTTAGTTGACATTGCCACTAAGTACCATCCATAATATTACTTTTTATTATCTTTGATCATTCATAATGATATTTACATTCTAAGTTGAAATTTCCTTTCTCCTTGCCTAATCTTTGTTTACAATACATGCAATAATGTTATTTTATCAAGGTCCAATTATTGTGTTCGGACTTCGGAAAACTTATGTAGTAAAATAATAATAATAATAATACTAATAAATACTCAAATGAACTAAATTTAAAAAAAAAAAAATTTTTGAAAGGTCCCCACAAAAAAGTCCACCACCATTTCTCTCAAACCTTTTTAAAAAATAGTCTTATATTGAACATTATTTTAAGTCACTAGCGCTCAATATAAAAGTTTTGCATTGATAGCCTCCTCTTTTAATGAAAATTTTGCCTTCTTCAAAATGCCCCTTGTCATACAAAAAATAAAATTACAATAATGAAAAAAGAGAATTGATAAAAATAAAAAAAATAAAAAAAAAACCCCATCATCTTATTCTTAAAAAAAAAAGGACCATCTTCAAACCAAAATCCCATCCCTTCCCACTCTTTTTCGCCGCCGCTCCCCTGTTGTTCATTAAGTTCGGCGTCCATCTCTGTCGCACTTTAGTGTTGTCTCCGGTGATTGGGAGACAAATCTCAAGATTGTCAAACCCTTAAAACTTGAAGATTCAATCTCTAAAATTGATAAATTAGTCTCAAAATATATTCTTTTTTTACTTTAAATAGTTGTTAAAAGATTGAGTTTTAATATTTATGTGTTTTATTTGAAAAAACTACATAATTCATGTTATTTTGTTGTTTTTCTCGACTTGGAAAATTAGAAATTTCGAAGAAGAACGATAATGAACAGTAATAAGTAGATTAGGAGGACTAATCAAACTGGTATGAACGGCCTAAACATTATGAACAATATGAACGATCCAAACGGTATTTCCGGTTTGCTCATTACTTGAATTTATGGTGATTTTATTTATTTATAATTTTCTCTAATAATAATATTTTTTTATTATCTTTATAGGAGACAGGGATTGTCGATCGTTGATTTTGAATTTAGATTTTGTTATCATAATTCATTGAATTTAAGTGTTTGAGGCACCATTTATGAATTAAAATACCGATTTTCTCACCTTACCAAAGAATAGTACGATCGCTCTTTCCGATCCGCCTAGCACACCGGATTGCAGTACACTTGGTTTTCTTGGTCCGAAAGAAATCACTAGGATGAAAATTATAATTTTATTTGAGATTTTGCTAATGAAAATTCCATGCATTTGTATGAATTTGTTGGCCGAGGTAATTTTATCACATCATCACTGTTGTAACACTACAATTTCTACATTATTTATATTTTTAGATGTCAATCTCATCTTAAAAAAATTAACTTTTTCTACATGATGTACTTTAATTAGCTCAATTCATAGCCTTCCTTTCTCCTTCCCTGTCAAGATGAACAATGCGGCTAAGCGTGCAGATTGTTGGTTTGGTGCGAAGAGAGCTTCTCCAAGTCCAGTTGCAGCCGCTGTGTCTGCTGATTCGGGTGCTTATGCTTACTATTCTCCCTCTGCCCTAGCTCCAAGATCTCAGTTTGTTGCACCAGGAACCTTTAGCATAAAACAGTTGGGACGCGGTCTAATTAATGTACATTTGCTAACAATAATTTCTTAAATTGAGCTTTAAGTTGGAGTTCCTAATTATAATTTTACAAGTTTAGTTTACCGAGATAATAGTGTCGTGCAATTACTATAGTTGCATTCTGTCAATAAAATGATGTTATTATAAGATCGGTTTTTCCATATGGTTTGCTCGGTTGAAAAGGAAAGCTCCTATTTTCATGAAAATTGAATTCACTCGTTGATCTTAAATTTAGTTTTGCTACCAGAATTCAATAACTTTGTGTTTGTGGCACTATTTGTGAATTAGAAGACTTATTTTCTCACCGAACCAAAGAACAATACGATTAGTCTTTATGATCCGCCTATCAGACCAGACTGCGATATGCCCGATTTTCTCAGTCCAAAACAAATCATTGGGATGAAAATTTTAATTTTTTTAAGATTTTTGCTAATGATAATTCCATGAATTTATTGATCGAGGTAATATTATCACATCATTAATATTATAACACTACAATTTCTATATTATATATATATATATATATATTCATATTTACCAATCTCATTTTAAGAAAAATAACTTTCTCCATAAGACGGACTTGACTACAATAGTGTCACGCAACTACTATAGTTGTATTATGTCAATAAAATGAGGTTATTATAAGATTAGTTTTCCCTCCGGTTTGCTCGGTTGGAAATGAAAGCTCTTTTTCCATGAAAATTGAATTCACTCGTTGATCTTGAATTTAGATTTTGCTATCGGAATTCAATAACTTTTAGTGTTCGAGGCACTATTTGTGAATTAAACAACTGATTTTCTCACCGGATCAAATAACGGTATGATCAGTCTTTCCGATCCACCTGCAGACCAGACTGCGGTACACCCGGTTGCCAAAAATAATTTCTTAAATTGAGCTTTATGTTGGCGTTCTAATCATAATTTCTCAAGTTTAGTTGACCAAAATTAATCGCGTCACACAATTTATATAGTAACACCATGTCAATAAAATGAGATTGTTATAGAACTGTTGTTTCCTTTGGTTTGCTAGATCGAAAAAGTAAACTCCTCTTTTCTTGGAGATTGGATTTTGATATATGTTATTGAATTTAGATGTTGGTATCATAATTTAAATATTTGGGTGTTTAAGGCATTATTTTTGAATTAAAAGACCAATTTTCTCACTGTATCAAAGAACAATAAGCATGATCTTTCCAGTTCTCCTAATAGACCGTATTGCAGTACACTCTATTTTCTCAGTCTGAAGAAAATTATTGGAATGGAAAATTCAATTTTATTTTAGATTTTGATAATGAAATTCCATGGATTTGTTAGCAAAGGTAATATTATCTCATAACTATTATTGTAACACAACAATTCCTATATTATCTACATTTATATTTGACGATCTCTTTTTTTTTTTCCCTAAAAAAATGATATTTCCCGTAATGTAGATTTGTCAAAAATAATCTTTTAAATTGAGCTTCAAGTTAGAGTTCTAATAATAATTTCTCAAGTTTAGTTGACCAAATTAATAGTGTCACACAATTTCTATAATAACATTATGTCAATAAAATGAGATTGTTAGAGGACCTTTTTTCCTTTGATTTGCTCGGCCAAAAAGGCAAGCTCCTATTTTCGTGGAGAATGAATTTTGATATTTGATATTGAATTTAGATTTTGTTATCATAATTCAAAATATTTGAGTATTCGAAGCATTATTTGTGAATTAAAAGATTGATTTTCTCGCCAGAATGAAGAGCGTTAGAGCGGTATGATTGGTCTTTCTCATCCATCCAGCAGACCGGGCTGCGATCTGCTCAGTTTTCTCAATCCGAAAAATGTCATGTTGTGTAGAAATTCAATATTATTTTAAAATTTTATAATCATAATTTTGAAAAATAGTTGGCCAAAGTAAAATTATCACATCGTTCATGGAAATTACTCGTTTTCTCACCCAACTGACAATTGGTACGATCCACCTTACCATAATTAGAGTTGTTAATAATAATTTGACAAGTTTAGTTGACCAAGGTATATATGTCACATAGTTACAATTGTAGACATAAACAATGAGGTTGTTGTAGGATCAGTTTACTTAGTCAGAAAAATAAGCTCGTCAGTTTATGGTGCAGTCTTTCCGATCTACCCAGCAGATCGAACTGTAGTACGTTTGGTTTTCTCGGTTTGAAAAAACTGGAAGCAATTAGAATTCGAGCAAAGTTCCAACCTTGTCCAAATAGTTAATTTCCCTCTAAATATCACCAAGAAATCTAAGATATACAAAGTAAAATATATAACCATTATTCCGAGTTAATGTGTTCAAATTTAACATTTTTAAGATAATCATAATCTTTGGAGTTCATCTCAAGCAGTTGGCCAAGGACCTCCTCCAACACACGACCAAATTGTTTAAACACACATGTGGTACTTCTGCTTCCTCTTTCTTATCCCATATATGGCCTCATATACTTGCTGTAGAAAAGGTAACTATAGTCAAACATCTTTTACATTGAAATAGAGCATATATATATTTTTATCTAGCGTAGATAAGTAAAGTTATAAACCAAGATTAATTTTTGATAGCAGACCGGAGGCCGAGGACCGAGTAGGACCGATCCATTTGTTCCTTAGTCCCCATGGTCCTCTCCCAAATTATGAAAACTCAATTAACTAAACAATAAAAATATGGTCATCTTTTTCACCCTGTTTATTTCACCGATTCGAGTTTAAAATTTGAGTTTTACTGCAGTAAAAAGCTCTCAGAAACAGCCACATCTAACATTTTTGTTACAGTAAAAAACTCTCACATAAAGTCACATCTCAACTCGAATTAAAAACTCAAATCAACGAACTAAACGGGCCCTATGATAGAAACTCAACTCAACAATATTTATCATCCATAAAATATTCTCATTCTAAAGAGGTCTTATCATTCTGGGTAATAAGGAGATTATGAAACCTAATGATCAAAATAAAAAGATTTCATAACATGGCACAAATATAAGAATTTCGAACATTTTTAATTCACGAAATAAGACCAAATATGTTAGACACTAGAAGAGAAACACTTTCCTTCATAAACTTAAATTGCACATGGTCCATTTTTCTAAGGGATCAGAGGGAATCACATTCCTTGATAAAGTTAAGGTTCTTCTATGGTTACATTTTCTGCAGCGTTGTAACATTCATTTTTTTTCTTATTTACCATGTTTTGTATTTTGAATATAAGTTTTCATATAGGACTAATCATGATCACCAATGATAATGAATAGAAATTCTCGTACTCTACCAATCTCTTTTCAAGAGATATTTCTCAAATTCAAGATCAAATAGTCATTATGCTTCTCACAACTACAACTCAATTCTTGTTTCTGAAAGTACTACTAGAGACGATTTGCATGCATTTTCTGATCACATATTGATTTAACTGATCATAAAAAAAATATACACTTCAAATAGTTACACATATAAATTCAATTCATATAATTATAATGTGGTCCTTTTAATGATTTCCTAATTACTATCATATAATGTTAAACATTATGCAGTTTGAGTCATATTAAACCACACCTCCAAAAAAAAAAAAAAACAAAAAAAACCCTGAAATATCAAAGTAAGAACACAAACCAATAAACCAACAAGCTTGCCAAATTCCATAAGAAAACTAAGGGGTTGTTCTTTTGCATTGTTTAGTTAAGATGACTTGAATGATGATCTTGAATTGAGTTTGAATTATAATTTGAGTTGAAATTGTAACTTGAGTTTGTGTTTAAATGTGCATATTTGAGTTATGATTTGAATTGAGAATCTTTTTAAGTTTGTGTTTGGATGGGTAAAAACTTAAATTTGTATTTAGATAGTGTTTTAATAAAAATTCAATGGGGATGAAAAATTTTAATAGGGTATATGGGTGGAGTTTTATTCATCTTTTCGTTGTGAATGCAGAAAAAAAAATCATCTTAATCAGAATTAAAACAAAAAAGTTATGACATTTTTAAGAATAGAAAAAATACTGTTCATCAACTTAAATTCGAGTTTATGAACTCGAGTTGAAGGGGAAACTTAGGGCTTATTTTTTTGAGTGAAAAACTCAAAAAATGCAACTCGAATTACAACGGGCTTGTTCTTTTGTAAGTATTTTTGAGTTAAGTTTCTGAGTTGAGTTTGAATTATAATTTGAGTTGAAGTTATAATTTGAGTTTACGTTTGATTGTGTATACTTGAGTTATGATTTGAGATAAGAATCTTTTTGAGTTTATGTTTATTTATGGTAAAACTTGAGTTGTGAACAATGGATATCATTTTTTTTTTTAATTTTATTCAATTCATTTACAATTTTTTTATTTTTTGAATTTATTATATTTTTTATAATTGAATATGAATAATTGGAATTATTTGTAAATAATTATTGGGTAATATGGTAATTTTAAAAAATACATAAATCCTTAGCCCCCAACCCTTCTTCACGCTCTCTTTGCTCATCCCTCGTCCTCTCAAATGCACCATAGCTCAGCAAAATACCAAAATCCAGAACAAAAACATCACATGTCTTCTTCTCAAATGCACAATAAGATCTTCAATACAATTCCACCTTATTGGAAGGTAAAATTGAAAAAGAGAAAAAAAAAGCCCAAAAAATCTTCCCTCTTCCGGGCACAATCCATTTGTCCATCTAATTCATATTCATACCTTCTCATTCCTTCTCGTCGTTATCTACAAAACTCACAAACGCGATTCTTCAATTCCACATAAAACACCAAAGATCAGAGTTTTTTTCAGAAAAAAGAAAAAAATCTGTTGAATTTGGTCGGTTATGGCAGAAAAATAAAACCTTCTTGAGATCGGTGGCTTTGACGGTGCCTTCGTCGGAGGCCTGGACCTGGTAACTCCGACTCGTCCGCTCGTCGACTATGGTCAAGGAGCCCTTAAGGTTCGGCGGTGGCGGGTCGAAGGTCTGAGCCGAGACGCAGTTCAGCTCGAGAGCGGCGGAGCCGAAGAGCTCGGTCGGCTCGAGCGATGCGCTGGCGAGGTGAGCCGAGAGCACGGCCAAGTGGGCTCGTGCCGTGACTGGGAATTCTGCGACTCTTGACATTTTTTTCAAATTTCTCTTTCTTTCTCAAGGAAATTGAACAGGATCGGGCTATGAGAGAATCGAAACAAAAGAAACAAAAAAGGAGAAATTTCGAGCACTGTACCACTGTAGGAGTGCAGAGAAGTTAACTCGAGTTGCAGGGATGGAGATGAACTCAAGAAAGGGTAGGTAACTCGAATTAATGTTCGAGTTTGGTTTCGAGAAATAGCTGCGTCGAACGCGTTTTGGGCCAAAATCATCACTCGAGTGGGCTTTTCTTGAGTGAGTTATAGCAACCGAACAGCCCCAACTTTATTCGAGTTCATGTTCTTTTAAGTTTAAACTCGAGTTCAAACTCGAGTTTAGGACTAAAACTCGAGTTCAAGTTTCTCCTTCAACTCGAGTTCAGAAACTCGAACTTAACTTAATGAACAGTGTTTTTTCTATTCTTAAAAATGCTATAACTTTTTCGTTTTAATTCTGATTGAGATGATTTTTGTTTCTATGCGTTGACAACGAAAAGACGAATAAAACCCAACCCATATACCATATTACAATTTTTCATTAACATTGAGTTTTTATTAAAATACTATCTTAAATACAAATTCAAGTTTTGACTCACTCAAACACAAATTCAAAAAGATTCTTATCTCAAAGACTCAAACTATAACTCAAATGTACACAACCAAACACAAACTCAAGTTACAAGTTCAACTCAAGTTATAATTCAAATTCAACTCAAAAATTATACTCAAGTTAAACTCGAAAAGAACAAGCCCTTAAACTCGAATTTAGCCACAAACTCAAGTTCAAACTCGAGTTTAGCCTCAAACTCAAGTTTAAATTCGAGTTTAAACTCGAGTTCAAATTTAAATTTTACAAAAGAACATGAACTTAAATAAAGTTGTAACTCGAGTTCAAATTTTGTCTGAATTTCATTGTAAAAGAACAACTCTTGAATCCCAAGAAAAGGATGAATTACACACAACTCTCATTTCAAATTTTTTTCATTTATTCAAAAAAAAAAAAAAACATTACAGTGAGCAAAAGGACGACAAAAAGAAAGGCAATGGACCAAGAGCAAATTCTACACATATATTCTAACATTAAGGAAATTAGTTCAAAGTTCAGACTATGCGTATTTCATAATAAGCTTCTAAACTGAACTTTTCCATAGCTTTCCTTCTATTCATATACCAATTCAAATTATAAATATACACATTCTCAAAGTGATCAACTAACTAAATTTACCGATGGTTCCACGTCCCGTGATTGTAGTGTCTCCGCCGTGCTAGGAGTGGTGGCCGTCGGTTGTGATGGTGGCTAATTGTTGCCGCCGACCGGTTAGGGCGGCGTCCCGGTTATTCCTTCGGAGTCGTTTCCCGACTTGGAGGTTTGGCTTTGTGCCATTGCAATTACGAGGAGGAAATGGGGGCGGTCTGGAGGAAGAGAGACTACGACGTTCCGGAAGAGGAGAAAGCGACGGTCCGAAAGGAGGAGAGAGCGGCGGTCCGAAAGGACAAAAGGGCAGTCCGGTGCTTGTGGCCTAAATCGGAGGTGGGGGTTGGGGGAGCCGCGTTGAACGCAGGTGCGGGTGGGTTGGGGGAGGGGCGTCGATCGGAGGTGAGTGGTGCTGATCGAACGTGGAGCGGCCGCCGAGGTTTTGGGTGGCGGATGTTTTTGAAGAAGAAGAGAGAGAAGGGGAAGAGGAAAATAAGGGGGCTTGGGTTTTTTATTTTATTTTCTTTTATTTTTAATAATAATATCTGAAAGTTTGGGTTTTCGCGGATTTAAATTTTTAATTTGAGCTAAGATATAATATTTTTTAAAAATTTTTAACAATATTATAAAAAATTAAATGTGATATTTTTTAAGAACTTTTAACTATAAAAACTTAAAATTTAAAATTTAAATCGGTGAAATGAACGAGATCTTAGTTTTATTTTTTGTTTTTTTTAATTTTATTTCAAACAAGGATAACATGAGGTTTGTTTAATTCGATGATTCAAATTTTTAATTCGAGTTGAGATGTGACTTTATGTGAGATCTTTTTATTATAGTAAAAAAATTAAATATGACTGTTTTTTACAACTTTTTATTGTAATAAAAATCAAATTCTAAACTCAAATCAGTAAAATGAACGGTCGTTGAAATGAAAGGAGCTTAAGGTCCCGTTTATTTCACCGATTCGAGTTTAGAATTCAAGTTTTGTTACAGTAAAAAGCTCTTAAAAATAATTATATTTAATTTTTTTTACTACAATAAACAATTTTCATATAAGATCACATCTCAACTCAAATTAAAAATTTAAGGGATTGTTCGGCAGCCCTATTTTTGAGTTAAAAACTCAAAAAAAGCAACTCGAGTTACAACTTTATTCGAGTTCATATTCTTTTAAGTTTGAATTCGAATTTCAACTCAAGTTTGGGACTAAAACTTGAGTTTAAATTTCCCCTTCAACTCAAGTTCAGAAACTCGAACTCAAATTAATGAACAATATTTTTTCTATTCTTAAAAATGCTATAACTTTTTCGTTTTAATTCTGATTGAGATGGTTTTTTTTCTATGCGTTGACAACGAAAAGACGAATAAAACTCCACCCATATACTATATTAAAATTTTTCATCAGCATTGAGTTTTTATTAAAATACTATCTAAATACAAATTTAAGTTTTGACTCACTCAGGCCTCGTTCATTTCACCGATTCGAGTTTTCAGTTTTAGATTTTTACAGTAAAAAACTCTCAGAAAATGTCACATCAACTTTTTCTGCTACAGTGAAAAGCTCTAAAAAAATGTCACATCTAAGCTCGAATTAAAAACTCGAATCCCCGAAGTGAACGAGGCCTCAAACACAAACTCAAAAAAATTCTTATTTCAAACCATAACTCAAATGTACACAACCGTTTAAAAAACTTGAGGCCTCGTTCATTTCACCGATTCAAGTTTTTAGTTTTAGATTTTTATAGTAAAAAGCTCTCAGAAAATGTCATATCTAACTTTTTCTGCTACAGTGAAAAGCTCTCAGAAAATGTCACATCTCAGCTCGAATTGAAAACTCAAATCCGCAAAGTGAACAAGGCCTCAAGTTACAACTTCAACTCAAGTTATAACTCAAACTCAATTCAAAATCTACACTCAAATCATCTAACTCAAAAGCGATAAAAGAACAGCCCCAATCACCGAATTGAACGGGTTTAACTTTAAGGGGATGTTTGGTTGGAGGATTCAAACCATGATTTGAATCATGGTTCATGGTTCGCTACAGTGTTTTCTCTCACAAAAAATATACGTAAATCGAAAATAATTTTAATCACATGATTCTAATCCATGAACCAAACGTCTCCTAAGTATACATGGCGTTCTATTCAGAGGCTATTGACTGAAAAAGCCCATTTCTCTGCCACCACTAAAAAGTTTGTTCCGTAATTGTAAACTGACAGTTTGGAAAAAATTCTTCGAAATCCCAGTAATTGAGCTTGACAATGTGTTTGGTAGGGTATAAAAGAGAATAAAAAATAATAGAGGAAGAATTTTATAAAGAAAATAGAATTTTAAAGTCGTATTTAGAATGGATCTTATTTTTATTTTCACATTTTTTAAGAAAAAAATAAAAATATTTTTATAACGACGTTTGATGTAATAAAGATAAAAAACAGAAATAAAAATAATTTTTTAATTTAGTATAAAATGAGAAAGAAATAAAAAATGACTTGTCGTTTTTTATTTTTTGTTTTCGTTTTCTTATCTCTCGAGCAGAGAGAGAAAGAGAGATATTAATTAGTTTTTTTATACTAAAAATAATCTCTTAATAAAAGTACTAAATGTATTTTTAAAAATAATTTATGTCTGAGATTGAAAACGTTTTCATAAAAAAAATAAAATTATTTTAAAATGAGTTTTAAACACACCATAAATTATTTTGTAAAGAAAAAATGAGAAAAGAATGAAAATAAATATCAGACTAATCAATTTTTAATCCTTCCGAGAAAAGAAAAAATAGAGAAAAAATTTAATAAAAAAATGAAATATAAAATAATAATTTTAACATTTATTATTATTTATCATATTATTATTTGTATTAAAATATTATTATAAAATACTTTAATTTCTTCTACTTTTCTTTCCCCAAATAACAAAATCATGTAGCAACCAAAAAAAAAAAAAAAGAAGCAAAACGACACCCAGTTCTTGAGCTCTGACGTTCTCCCATGGCGTCAGGGAGTACTGGCCTCGCCGTGCATGGCGGCGGCGATTGCAGCGAAACGGCGTCGTTTAAGAGCTGGCCGTTGCAGGCCCAGGAGAGCTATCAGCTGCAGCTGGCTTTGGCTCTGAGGCTTTCCTCTCAGGCTGCTTCTGCTGACGATCCCAATTTCTTGGACTTCAAAATCAAATCCCATGATTCGATTTCAACCTCCGCTTCTGCTCAATCCATCTCTCATCGTTTCTGGGTAATCTTTTGTTTTTCAAGGAATACCCAACAATAATTAAAAAGAAATCAGTTATTTTGTCTTATGGGTTTTCTCTAGTTCACCTTTTGTTGTCTGTTTTTGCTTTGTGATTTGTTTTTTGACAAATTTGTGATGGGTTTTCTTTTACTTAATCCATGAAATGGGCTTCTATGCATGGCACAGGAATTGTAGCTGTATTATGTTCACTTTAGGTGGTTTAGTTTGCTTTGTGATTTTGTCATATCTTACTAGGTGAATGGGTGTTTATTTTACTTTGTGAGTGCGTGCTTATCTTACCATGAAATGAAGCCTTATGCACGGAATATAAGCACTGATCATCTGTCTGTGATCATTTCTGTTTTGTTGATCTTCTTTCAGTTGTGGGATTTAACAAAAAGCAATAGTTGGTTCTGTGGAAAATATAGGGAAACAAAGAAGATTATGCACAATTATAATTTCATAAGCCAGTTTTGTATTCAGTTTAGGTTGTCTTTCTTGCTCCGAGAATTTTACCATATTTGTGCAATTCAGCAGGTGAATGGCTGTTTATTTTATTCTGCCGTAACTCATGATAAGTTTTACCGCATCCATGGAATTAACCCGTTGCCATGGATTTATAAGCACTAATTAGAGATCAGTTTTCTTTTACGGGGTTTCTTTAGTTTTGGAGTTTCTCAAAAGTCAACAATCGGTTGTGTACAAAACATAGGAAAGTGAAGAAGATGACAATTGACACCATCATGGTTCTCAAGCCAGTATTGTTTTTACTGTGTGTGATCTAGTTTGCTTTGTGATTTGTCATATCTCTACATTTGCACCAGGTGAATGGCTGTTTGTCTTACTCTGACAAAATTCCTGATGGGTTTTACCTCATCCATGGAATGGACCCGTACGCATGGAATATAAGCACTGACCAGGGTTCCTCTGGCCGAGTTCCGTCTTTGGAATCACTGAAGGACATTGACCCTCATAATGATTCGTCTGTTAATGTGGTTCTGATAGATAAATTGAGAGATCCGGGTTTAAAGGAGCTACAACATTGGGTCCTTTGTCTTTCTAGTAGTTGGCTCACCACAGTAGATGTGATTCAACAGCTCGCAACTCTTGTCTGCACTCAAATGGGGTGAATTCTATAGTTCCTTTTCATAGTAACTTTTGATCTTGAATGATTTCTTGTTAATGCTCATGATTCGTCGTTTCTTCTAATGAGCATTTACTGTTATCTCAAGGGGTGAGGCTTCCACGGAAGAGGAGTTGGCTACACAGTGGAATGACTGCACTAAGGCTCTGAGAGACTGCATAGGCTCCATTGTAATTCCAATTGGGTACTTGTCTACCGGACTCTGTGTCCATCGTGCTTTACTATTTAAAGTAATTCTCACAACTTTAGTCTCATGTGCATAAATTTGTATTTTGTCAGTTGCCACGTTATTGTAGCTAGATTCCCACTTTTTCTGTCATTTTTATTTTTCTTAAATGATTTTCACTAAGACTAAGCAATTTATTATGCTCTGTTGAACAATTGTCTGATTAGCAATATGTTTACCTTCCCTGTGCTATGTTAGGATCTTATGTATTATCCTGAGTGCTTATTCTGAATTATTTTGTAGATTTTGGCAGACATAGTTAACTTACCTTGCCGAATCGTCAAGGGATGCAAATATTGTAGTAGCGATGCTGGTGCCTCCTGCCTTGTACAATTCGGTTCTGAAAAGTATGTTGCGTTGACTGTACATTTCGTTTTACCAAAAGAGAAAAGAATTTCTAATGATTCATGACATTTCTAATGATTCATGACATTTCTAATGATTCATGACATACTCATAAAAACTTATTTATGTGATTTTCCCAACTAAGGATGATTATTTGTTCCACATGATATGGTTAGTATTTCTAGTAAGGGCATATTGGGTTGAAAAAGGTTGGAAAAGATTATAAAATGACAGGCTTCATAATTGTTGGCTGCATAGAAAGCAGTTTAACTCCGTTTATTACCTTGTTAAAAATAACTTTAAAAGTATTTACATGACTTACATGGATTACACGCATCGAGTGTCTTTGTTTAAGAACAAAAGTGAAACTTATTCTGTGTATTTCTTCCAGGGAATATTTGGTTGACTTGCTCCAGATGCCAGGAGTATTAAGCCAGCCTGACTCTTCACTTAACAGTGCATTGTCTACACTAGTTTCATCCCCACTATGTCATCCAAAATTTAAATCGGTCAAGACCATGCTGGACTTTCAGACACTGGCTAGACTTTATTTCTTTGACTGCCAATCACTTGCTCATGCATTTGATGACGTTTCTTCAGGTGATTCCCTTGTCTTATCATGCATATGCTCTTACACTTTGCCTATGATTGCATCTAATAGGATATCCATTTCCACTGTTACTTGAGACTTGGACTAATACAAACACATCATTATTTTGTCAAAAGTTTTGGATGTCTGCAGAATCATTTACTTTCGGATGCGAATCTAGTTGCGAACCCTCTGTTGGAGTTTGCTGTGGAATAAAATTAATAGTGATAATTTTGTTTACTACTTCTTCAATGAGGAAAATATGTTATAAGTCAAAAATAGTCTTGATAGATCTATGATAGTAATAAAATAACAAACATGCTCTTACAGTTACTGTAATTACTTGTGAGAACATTATGTTGATCATTATGATATAGGTACTGCTAAAAATACAGATGAGAAGGAAGGTCCAAGGATAACTGAAGGCTTTAATATGAATTACTTTAGAAGGAACAATGCTGTGCCCTCTTCTTTTAACAAGCATAAATCATCTGCATCACCTTTGCTCCAAAGATCTGCTTGGAATGCCACCAATTCTAGGGATCATCAGAGGCTAGTCTTTTCTGATCCATTTCCAAATATTATGGACTCGACATTCTTGGTCCAAGATTTTATTCAGCCACGTCACATCCGACCGTCTTATAATAGAGATGCTCCCCCTGTTTTCTCTAATCACGTGCATGATACATCAAGTCGCGAATTCTATCTTGGTAAGGACACTGAGGAGGATTCAAACATCCAATGGAATGAACTTGTTTTAATGAAGAAAATTGGATCAGGTATTTGTCATTGTTTTAAATCACGTTTCTCTTCATGCTATGGTTTTTATCTTAAAAAAAAAAAAAAAAAAAAAATCTGAGATCATAAATGCTTTTCAGGCTCTTTTGGAACTGTCTATCATGCTAAGTGGTGTGGTTCTGTAAGTATTCTTTCTTTACTTTTGATATATTATTTTGCTATATCTTGTTGCTCTTGAAGTTCCTTTTTGTTCTAAATCATATATATCACTTAGAGTGACTTTGTTCTTTTGTGATAAAAATACAAATTATTAAACCAAACAATTAACCTGCATCTGATGTCAGATATTTGCGTGCTGGACTTATTTTTTTTTTTCCTTACATTTTATAATTTGATTGTGATCTTAATTGAGTATCCACTTTTGGGGTGGATTTGATAGAGTTACCAATAGACTGCTCTCTTTGCTCCGTTTTAAAGGTTATTGTCTCATAATTATGTGTGTAAAATTTCTTACCATGCCTTTGGTTGTACCATTCTGCATTCCGTTGTTTGGCATTCAATCTCAGTGGAAGTGTCCCCAGCAGCTTCTGAAATCGAATATTCTAATAATCTTAGGATGTTGCTGTCAAAATTCTCAAGGAACAAGATTTTCATGCAAGTAACTTCAGAGAATTTCTTAAGGAGGTATACTTTGTTTACTTTGGGCTTTATGTAAATTAAAAAAAAAAGGAAAAGAATAAATTGTTTAAGTATAAATGATGGTGTACTTTGTACTTTATTTTTAATTTTATTTCTATTTGATTAAACAAACACATACTTTTTTTGGTGTTTGTTATGGTTGTAGGTCAATATAATGAAACGGTTGCAGCATCCTAACATTGTTAGCTTTCTTGGTGCTATTATTCAGCCCCCAAACTTGTCCATAGTTACAGAATACTTATCAAAGTAACAAGATTGTCCAATGCGATCTCTCGTGAATTGTTTTTATTTTATTTTATACATGTTCCATAATTTTCAATATATTGCTCTTTGCTCCTTGCTTTAGTTTTTTATGCACTAAGCGCTGTTCTTATTATTATTATTTTTAATTGCAGCGGCTGCTTGTATAAAGTTCTACGGATGCCTGATGCTGCAGTCATACTAGATGAAAGGCTCCGGTTGAATATGGCTTATGACGTGGTATTGTCTCGGTATAGTTAGATTGATATATATATTTTGTCTCTATCTATATCTCTATATGCAAAAGACTTGGTGAAAGATCTTTGTCATGATATTGTAAGTTCTTTTGGAACTCAGATTTATTATTGATTTGTACAGGCAAATGGGATGAATTATCTTCATCAACTTAAACCTCCCATAGTCCATCGAGATCTGAAGTCACCAAATCTTTTAGTTGACAGTACATATACAGTAAAAGTAAGTATGGAAAAAGAGAACTTTGTTATGAGAGATTTATATGATAGTCCCTGTTTAAGACTTTGAAAGAGCGTTTTCTCCTTCATATCTTTTCTTGAGCTGCATAATGTCAAGGCAAAGCAACTTAGAGAATTCATTGTGTTAGCCATTTTCAAAGACAATAATGATGTATGTGATTGCTCAGGTGTGTGATTTTGGCCTTTCCCGCTCAAAGGTGAACACATTTCTTTCCTCCAAAACTGCCGCAGGCACAGTGAGTTTCATCAACCTATTTGCGTTGAAAGCATGCATTTGTGCATTAAGATTCTAAACTCTTCTCCTCTCATGTTTATTTTCAATAGCCCGAGTGGATGGCACCTGAAGTTCTCCTTGATGAGCCATCGAATGAGAAATCTGATGTTTATAGCTTCGGTGTGATCCTGTGGGAACTGATGACCCTGCGGCAGCCATGGTGCAATTTAAGTGCGGCACAGGTTGTTTTTTGTTTTTTTGTTTTGTTTAAGCGATCATTATAAGGTTGCTGAGACAACTTTATTTTACTTGTGAACTTGATTTTTACACAACTCCTCGAATTGTGATGGTTCGGGCTTCTCCCTTCTCCTAACTTTGCTTGCAGTAGATAATATACCCTCGTCAATTGTCTTCTTATCATCCAAGGTGGTTGCTTTTTCGAATTTCGGAGAATAGGAGGATTGAGTTGGAAAGGATGAATAACAATTTTAGGCGAATGCTTGGTAATTGTTATGTTGGCTCTGTGGAGCCTAACTATTGTCCTCGCACAGAGTTAGCTCGCTGTTCGACCTGTATATTGTGATTTTCACACGTCTTACGGTTGTGCTAATTACACTTATTCCCTTGTAAACTATTTCTTCCTCATAGTGAAAAAAACCGTGGCAGCTGAAAGTGGATGATTCTTGTATTAAGGGTGAACCACTATAAATATTATATGTGCTTTATCCCGCCATTCCTGACTAAAGGAATGGACTATGGAGTAGAGGGACAACCTTCTCTATTTGTTGAAGGAGTTGCTGTCATGTTATTTTGCTCTCATTTCATCATCCCTTTTGAGCTTCTCTCTTTTACTAACCTCTCCACGTTAATTCTGGATATAAGTTATTGTGCATGTTACTTGTTTTGTATTTCATATCAGTCTGTACTATGTTCTCTATCCCTTTTTCTTTCCATTTTGTTCAAGGATTGGTACTATGCGAAGTCCATACATAATTCGAGTTATGATTATTATGGGCCTGAATTTCTGGCTTACTAATTTTGAACTTCTTAGTTCGTGAAATGTGAAATAAGATGCATCAAAATACTTCGCAGGTTGTAGCAGCAGTTGGTTTCAACAACAGGAGGCTTGAAATTCCCCCCCATGTAAATCCTCAAGTAGCCGCTTTAATTGAGATCTGCTGGGCCAAGTAAAAAGATCCTAGAACTTCTTTTGCAATTTAGTGTAATTACTTCACACATATATTGTATATACCTTTCTCTGTCTCTAATGGCGATGGTTGGTGATACTGATCTGATGTGCGGTTAACCGCTGCAGGGAACCATATCGACGACCCTCGTTTGCATATGTCATGGAAGTCTTGCAGCATTTGATATTTAATTCCACACATTGACCGACCCGGTTAACATATGATAAGAACCAGAGGCTGATGGTCTATAGTAGGAGGAATAAACGTCAGTGATTAGTGCTGACGTGGATTGGTTTGCTGAATAAACTTGTTGAGGAAGTTTGTATCTTTCACCTGCATTGTGTTCACCGATGGAATCCCAACTATGGAATTCATGGAAAGTTCCATGGGCCCCTCCCCCTGCTCTGCTGCTGACTCCCGAGGCTCCTCCTCAACTACGGCGTCAACACCGTCCCCAACAACATACAATTTGACTTGTCAGCGCCACCAAGAACAGTTGGTTTATAAGCTTTATTTATTTATGTTTGTATAGTTTGAACTAACTTACCAAAAAAATAGTTGTCAATTATGTCACTTGACTTGCAAAACCTAAACGTGTATGTAGCAATGAAACTACTTGAAAGCATAGTTTGATGTCTTCGCGTTCTCTTTGAGTTCGTTTCTGGCTTAGCTTTTGTCAAATTCTATGACCTCTCTTTTGGGTCCTATGATAGGACATCATACCGGTACTGTGTTCTGAGCATCATATAATAGCAAAAATCATAACGTAACAGAATGAAAAGCAAAACTGTAGGAATATATTATTTTATTTTAAGGGAGTTTCTGAACTAACGTTAGTTTATTTTTTTTCGTCGCAGGTTTGTATTAAAAATTATACGTTCTCTATACTTTTTATTTTTTCATATTTTTTATTTTGATGTGATTTTAACTATATTAATGGTTAGAAATCAAGTTCTATCTTTAAGATTGACTTATTTATTAGAAATAAAAAAAATGATTTATAAACCCAAAATAACAGAATAGGACGTAATAGAGCTTTATTACCAACTACTTGAATCAGAGAGCCTTTGAGGAAAAAAGAAAAAAGAAAAAAGAAAAAGAAAAAAGAAAAAAAAATAGTAGTAAAAAATAATGAACAAATGAAGAAAAAAAGAAGCTGATGAAGTGCGAACTTGGTCGGAGGTCATCTCAAAGTTCGCGACCATAAATCCATTGGAAACTTCTAGAAGAACGTTAACAGAAATTCGAAACTTCTGAAGCCTGAAACTAAGCAATGGCGCTGAACAAAGCCACGTTCGAGACCATAAACCCATCTCGATTCATCGCCTTCACCTTCCCCAACCCCCAAAATCCCACCTCCCGCCTCCGAATTGCCGTCCTCGACTCGCCAGGTCGACCGGCCGATCCGCCTCGAGTGGCCGCCATGTTCGTCCCCGACCGCCGCGAGTCCGACTGGATCTTCTCCACCGAATCCGGCCACCTCCAGCTCCTCCTCAACTCCCCCAGAATCTCCCGCCTAATCCTCGCCGGCAATCAGCCCGGAGGAGATTCCCGCCCTTCGATGGAGATTTACCGTCGTCATCCGGTGGAAAACGACATGTCGTACCGGAACGACCTCGAGGTTAGCTTGAACCCCCTTTTTCTCGCTTTGTCGCCTAAGTCCTGCTTCGAACACGGAATTCCCGAGATTCCCATTTTGAGTTACGAGGATAATGTGATTTCTAGTGTGGTTTTGGGAACTTTTGTTGGGTCTTTGGTTGGTGAAATGTTGGTTGAAGATGTGGAGATTGAAAATAAAAAGTGCTCAGAAAGGGAATTTAGGAGGCGATTGAGGTTTAAGAGAATGCCCAATTTGGTCCAAACTGAAGTACGCATTGTTCCCAAGATGGGTTTTGGATCAGATTGTGGGGGAATTGGTGAAGTTGAGTTGTTTAGGCCTGATGTTGGGGTTTTAGTACATCCTTACTTGTCTCCAATGGTGGCAAGCCTTGGGCTAATTAGTGGTCATATTGAGGAAAGGTTTTGTGGTGGGTTTATGCCAAGAGCTTTGTGTTTAGGAGTTGGTGGTGGGGCTTTGCTTGCATTTCTCAGAACCCAACTGGGTTTTGAGGTATTGGGTGTGGAAGAGGATGAGGAGGTTTTGAAGGTTGGTAGAGAGTTTTTCGGATTGGAAGAATGTGAATTTCTCAAAGTTTTTGTTGGGGATGCGATGGAGTTTGTTGAGAAAGTTGCTCTTTGTGCTCGTGGGGAGAATGCAAGTTCTTTGAATGGTTTTGACATGGATGGTGTTGGTGGTGAATTTGATGTTATCATGGTTGATTTAGATTCGTGTGATGCCGAAAATGGTGTGTGCGCTCCACCGTTGGCGTTTAGAAGGAAGCGTGTCCTTTTGGCTGCTAGATCGATTCTCTTTGATAAGGGAATCCTGGCTATCAATGTTGTTCCTCGGAATAGCGCCATTTATGAGACAATGAAGCATGATTTTCGAGAGATTTTCAGTGAGTTGTACGAAATAGATGTGGGAAATGGAGAAAATTTTGTTCTTATTGCCATGGCAACACCCCGTACACCTTCAATAAGCGACTCTGATTATTCTTTCATTAGTAAGCTGCGAGGGGTTATTTCAGGAGCATTCATGGATTCGATAAAGAAAATTTGAAGTCTTGTTGTGATCTTCGGGTGGTAGAGGAAGATCTTATCCAAAGACCCTCCGGGAGCCAGAGTAATATTCGGAATATAGTTAGATTCCTTCTCGTTCTGTGACTTCTGTCATTTTTATTTTTCTTTCATGATTTACACCAAGCACTAAGCAATTTATTCTGTTCCTTTGAATGACTGTCTAATCAGCAATATGTTAAGCACCAAGCACTATGTTAGGCTCTTAGGTATGCCCCGAGTGTTTATTCCGAATTCTTTTGTAGATTTTGGCAGACACTTACCTTGTCGTATCATTAAGGGATGCTAATATTGCAGTAGCGTTGTTGGTGCCTCTTGCCTTGTGCAATTTGATTCTGAAGTATGTTGCGTTGACTATACATTTTATTTAACTAAAAGAGAGAAGAATTTTTAATAATTCATGACATACTCATAAAACTTATTTATGTGATTTATCCAACTAAGGACAATTATGTTCTACCTTAGATGCTAGGGAAAGGCTATTTCAAGTAAGGGCATATGGGCATATCAGGTTGAAAAGGGTTGGAAAAGATGATAATATGACAGGCTTCATAAGTGTTGGCCGCACAGAAAGCAGTTTAGCCTCGTTTATTACCTTGTTAAAAATAACTTTAATAGTTTTATATACATGACTTGCATGAATTACAAGAATGACAAACAACATCAAGTACCTTTGTTTAAGAAGAAAAGTGAAATTCGCTCTCCGTATTTCTTCGCAGGGAATATGGTTGATTTGCTCTGGATGCAAGGAGTATTAAACCAGCCCGACTCTTCCCTTAATAGTGCATTGTCCACAGTAGTTTCTTCCCCACTATGCCATCCAAAATTTATATCGGTCAAGACTACTGGACTTTCAGACACAGGCTAAACTTTATTTCTTTGACTGCCAATCACTTGCTCTTGCATTTGATGATGTTTCTTCAGGTGATTCCCTTGTCTTATCATGCATGTGCTCTTATACTTTGTCCATGATTGCATGAATTTGCAGCTAGTAGAATAACCCTTTACACTATTTCTTGAAACTTTTGCTGCTACTAGAACACACTGCTATTTTTATTTGTCAAAAGTTTTGGATGTGTCTGCAGTATCCTTTATTTTCGGATACCAATCTAGTCTAGTTTGTGGGTTGATATAGAGTTTGTTGTGGATTCAAATAAGTAATGATAATTTTGTTTACTACTTCTGAAAGTATGATTCAATCACATTAGTTTGGTACGGAAATTGCAGGAGTTGAATAATTGAGTAAAACAAATAAAATCCTGTATGGCTCTATCTGAAGCGGTTTCTGACATGCTTGCGCATGACATGAATATTGTGTATTTCTTCTCGCCTTTCTTTCTTTCGTAGATTGCTCTTGTTAGTATGTGTGTGTGTGTATATATATATATATATAATAGGGCGTTTTATCCGTAACATGGTATTGGCGAAACAACATGAGCAAATGAATAGCCGTCTATAGCTACTTTATCACTTTCTTCACGTTCTTTTGCTCCTATTTCATCATCCCTTTTGAGCTTTTCTCGTTCACCAACTTCTCCATGTTAATACGTGGTATTAGTTATTGCACATGTTACTTGTTGCGTATTTCGTATCAGTCTGTACTATGTTCTCGATCCCTTTCTCGTTCCTTTTCGTTCCGAGGAACGATACTATGCAAAGTCCATAGATACATTTGAATTATGATTATGAATATGGACCTCAATTTCTGGCTTACTAGTTATGAACTTCTTAGTGTATAAAGTGTGATGCAGCAACATTTTGCAGGTTGTAGCGGCAGTTGGATTCAACAACAAGAGGCTTGAGATTCCACCCAATGCAAATCCTCTAGTAGCCGCTGGGCCAAGTAAGAAGATTCAAAAAATTCTCTTACAATTTTGTTTATTACTTGTATATGTAGTATATATCTTTCCATATCTCTAATGATCATGGTTGATGATGCTGATCTGATGTAGGGTTAAGCTGGGAACCATATCGACGCCCCTCATTCTCGTATGTCATGGAAGCCTTGCACATATGATATTGAATTCCTCATATCGACCTGGTTAACATATAATATGACCTGAAATAACAGCAAGAACAAACAAGTGGCCAATGAAGGCTCCTCAACCCTTTTTCTTTTTTCTTTTTTTTTTTTCCTTTCTTTCCCTTCTCAAAAATTGAAAATACAATTTTATACCCCCTAGATTTTGTTGTAGTTATTAGTCCTGTCTCATAAACATTTCTTGCTTTGTCACTGAGAACAAAATCGTCTCTCTCTCTCTCTCTGGTTGTTGTTGCTTGTATAATTTGAACTGACTTGCCAAAATATAGTTTTGATTATCTATGTCACTGAACTTGCAAGACCTAAACGTAAAATTGAACATATGTATAGCAAAGAAGAAACTTGAAAGCATAGTTTGATGTATTTGCATTCTTCCTTCCAGTTCATTTCTGACTAAGCTTTGTCAAAATCCTATGACCATCTGTTTTGGGCCCTTCCATTATCTATACTATAACATCCTACATCATATCATATTATAGCAAAAATCATGATGAAAAGCATGCAAAACTGAGGGAACATATAAAATTGGAAAACTCTTTTTGACTCGATGGGACTCGCATAGACCCTATAAGTATCTTATCAAACCAAATAGAATTGCTCTGTAAAATTTGTTTAAATTTATCAAGATTTGTCTAGAATGGGGCAGTACTAATAGGATATGTACTTTTAAAAAGTTTGAAGGTATACATTTTGATAGTTTTGAAAGTATCTCTATGGTCTGCTGCTTTATGCGTTTTTTTTTGGTACTGCTTTTTTGGTTCTGTTTTGGTCATTTATCTTTTAGTTTAGAAAAATGCTTAGACACTACTGGTGTTAAATACCGCTATTTAATAAAAAATGAGTCCTACACTATGAGACTCATTTTTTATTATATGATGGTACACCCGTACCCTATAGCATAGCTCTTTAGTATATTACGTCTTCGTTTGGTGAACAAATAAAATGAGCAAGAAAGCATGTTAAATTGGTGATTATATTTATACTCATTATAACATTTGATTATAGTCCCATGAGCCATATGCGATTGTCCCTTCTTCTGCAAATTTACATTTTATTTTTCTTTTCAATTTTCCCACTAACACTGAGAGCTTCTTTTGTTTCTTTTACAGCATAGTATTTTCAATAATTTAACCAATTAAAGTGTTATTTTTTAAAGCCCTTTTGAAAACTCAAGTAATAATTTTGGCACAGGTTTTTAAAAATAGTTTTCGAACTTCATAAAAAGGAAACACACAAGAATGTCTTTTAGACAAATTCAGGAAAAAAAAAAAAGGAGTGTTTCTCAGATAATAAATGATGTAGGGGCAAATGTAGTATTAAACTAAATATCATGGGTAGTTTTTGGATTTTAACCTCGTAATTTTATAGACTGCCGCAGAACCAAAATCACCTAAAACCCAAAGGGGACGTGCGAGAGAGAGAGAGGAGAGGGGTTGCAGAGAAGAGAAAAATAAGAGAGAGAAAAGCAAGGGTGAGGAAAATCCAAATTTCAGGAGGAAAAGGATGTCGGAGGTAATGGAAATGGGGAAGGAGAACGCGAACATCCGGGACAACCACCGGAGGCAGCTGGCGGCGAAGTTCGAGCTTCAACGGAAGCTCTACAAGGCTCTGGCCAACGACACCACTCTCCCAAACGACGTCCGCGAGGCCAACCGCATCAAGCTCTCGAAGCTCCCCCGCAACAGCTCCTTCACCCGCATCCGCAACCGCTGCGTCTTCACCGGCCGCCCCCGCGGCATCGTCACCCTCTTCCGCATGTCTCGCATCGTCTTCCGCGAGCTCGCCTCCAAGAAGCTTCTCGACGGCGTCCAGAAGGCCTCTTGGTAGATTCGATTACAATAATGAATTTCGATCCGATCGTCCCCGGTAATGGAGAAATTGATTGGAAAATTGTGCGGTTTTGCGTAGTCTAGGGCGTTTTGTTTTACCAAAATCCCTTTCTGTTTAGAGTTTTGCTGTCATGGAATAGAACATCTTTTTGTAATGCTTCATATTTCTTCTTCTTATTCGAAATATTTCTGAAACGCACCAGTTTTATTATCTAAAATAAAATTCATTAGGATAATTTCTGAAATGTTGCCTGTATGTTTCATTATATGTTACTATAATCCATTTTTAGATGATGATCATACAACTTTTGTTGCTTAATACTACTACAACGGCATTTCATAATACCCTCAAAATGAGACGCATGACAATAGAAAGACAGAAACTTTGAGCAAAAAGTTAAATGACAACGATCCAATTGATGCCACAACTTCTTTAGAATTTCTTCTTCATTGAAAGTTGCTGATAATTACGGTATTCTTTAGGACCTTGTGTTGTGAAATTATTCATTTCGAGACGAGAAATTTGCTAGAGTGATTTAGACCAAGTTATTAGCAATTAATTCTGTTCCTTGTGTCATTTTCTGTTGTCTTGGAATTGTCTAATCAGCAATGTGTTTACCTTCCCTGAGCTATGGTAGGTTCTTCTGTATTACCGTGAACGTTCTCTCTCTCTCTCTCTCTCTCTCTCTCTCTCTAAACTTACCTTGTGAAATTGTTGAGAGATGCAGTATTGCAGTAAGGATGTTGACATCTCCTGCGCTGCGCCATTTGGTTCTGAAAGACAATATTGTTGCATAGACTTAGGAATCGTTTACTTCGCGGATTTGAGTTTTTAATTCGAGTTGAGATGTGATATTTTTTGAGAGCTTTTCACTGTAGCAGAAAAAGTTAAATGTGACATTTTCTGAAAGTTTTTTTACTGTAAAAACCTAAAATTAAAAACTTAAATCGGTGAAATGAACGAGGCCTTAGGAATCGTTCAATTCGTAACTTGAGCTGATATGTGACTTTATGTGAGAACTTTTAACTGTAGTAAAAATATTAAATGTGACTTTTTTGTGATAGTTTTTTACTGTAACAAAACTGAAATTGAAAACTCGAATCGGTAAAATAAACGAGATCTTAGAGTATACACAGTCCGTTCACTTCGCTAATTTGAGTTTGTAATTTGAGTTGATATGTGATTTTGTGTGAGAGCTTTTTACTGTAGCAAAAAAGTTAGATATGACTGTTTCTGAGAGCTTTTTACTGTAGCAAAACTCAAATTTTAAACTCAAATCAGCGAAATGAACAGAGCCTTTATTTTACTAAGAGCAAAAAGGAATTTCTAATGATTCATGACCTTCCCATGAGACAGTGTATGTGATTTAACTAACTGGGGTGGTGAGCGGCGTTGAAGCCTGAAGGCCACGTGGATTTGGAAGATGTTGCAGTTGTGCTCCAAGTAGAAGGCTCTCATTTAGTGGGAGTTGTTGCTGCTATAAAATGGTAACCTTCTTTCTCTGGTGCATGTGGATCAAGGCTCTAGTCTCTGTTCTAGAGGCTGACTACTCTTTTATAATAGAAGTATAATACTTTTATTGACTTCTTGATCATAACGTCCTTTAATTTTTTTATGCTTCTATTATTGACTTCTTGATCATAACGTCTTTTATCAGAATAGACCAATTTAAACAAATTCAAAATAAAAAGGACAATGCTGAACACAATGATAAATATTGATTTCACATTAATAATTAAGAGTTAATTCTAGAAAAAAAAAAATTAATTAAAAAGACCGTCTCTGTGGCTATCAGAAATGGCTGGCCGAGAATCCAGATTCAAAGTGATAATGGCTGTGAACAATCTGACGAAAGTTTGTGTTCCATCTGAGTGGTGGTGTGAAGCTATTTTAGTGTATTTAGTTCCTTATCTGAATTTGATTTAGTTTTCTTTGTATCCCACGACCAGGAGTCGAGAAGTTCGGGTGGAGAGATAAATACTCTTTAAAAATATATAAATTAAAATTAAAATTTTTTTACTCTTTAATAACCTTTTTAATCAAATATACTAATAAAAGAATATTAAATAAAAATTAAAAATAAAGATTTAAATTTAGACAGATTGAATTATGTAATTTTCTCTTAGGTTATTTACCTTTTTATACCTATGTATATTAAAAAAGTATATATTTTATTTTTAATCTCATATACTATTAGATTATATTTAGTACACAAATTTATACATTTTTTGGTTAAAATGTAATTTTGACCATGAAAATGACTAAAACACCCTTAGAGATGAAAGAAAAAAATTAAAAATCCAAAAATTAGAAAAGAAAAATCTATTTCCAACAAAAAAAAAAAAAAAAAAAACATATCCCCTCCCCCAAAATCTCACGACCTGCAGCCACCACCCGGATGTGATGACTGTTCCCTCCCCGCCAAGTTGGATGCCAACATCTCTGTACAAGTAAATAGCTCCACCACTCAAGAGGAAAAAAAAAAAAAGTAAATAGCTCCATCACAAGTTTACAACACACACGCATGCGGCGCCGCCGATGGCCAACCTCCCTTTGAGCTGCAGCACCGCCGATTCCAGCTTCTTCGCCACGGGCACTCTCAGCTCCCTCCAATTGTTCGATGAAATGTCGTGCCCCGTAAAACTGTAGGGAGCTGCTGGTCGGCGATTGCGAACACACGGCATCGAGTACCTTCGTTAAAGAACAAAACTTCTGGGGAATACGATTGTTGTGCTGAGTACGGATACTAAGGGAATTAAGCCAGCCGACTCTTCACTTAAATGGTGCACACACACGTTTTAGATTTGGATTGATATAGGAGAGAATAGCACAGTTATATCATCACACTATATTTAGAATACTAAGGGTTTGTTTAGGTCGTTGATTTAAATTTTTAATTTGAGTTGAGATGTGACTTTATGTGAAAACTTTTTACTGTAACAAAAAAATTAGATGTGACTGTTTCTGAAAACTTTATACTGTAGCAAAACTTGAATCGATAAAATGAATGGGGCCTAAATATACCTTTAAGATGCCGGTCATTATCTGACCAAGATACCAGTATCCAATCGGATTTTGGATGGTTACTGACCAGTATTTGTTGGCGGCAGCACCGGTACCTGGGCCTTATCATCTACCATGATGATCGGTATCTGCACGGATGCTGAGCAATATTCACTTGGATACTAGAAGGTTACCTATCAGTATCTTTCGGTAAGGGTGGCAATTTGTGTTAATGGATCGTGTTCGTGTCAACCCGTTTATTAATCGTGTCAGAAAATATTAACCCAAACATGATCACCTGTTTATTAAACGTGTCAAAAATATCAACTCAAACACAATCTATTTATTACTCGTGTTAATTGTGTCAACCTGTATAACTCATTTAAATTAATATATTAAATAACTAACTAATATAATAATAACTTATTTAAAACGGTCAAAACAGATTTAATATGTTTATTGGTCAATTTATCTTTTCCTTTAAGAAAAATAAATGAATTTTACCTACAAATATTAAAATTCACATTATTTGTATTTAATATGTCATATAAACTTTCATGTTATATCACATATCATTAGATTACAGATGACACATATAGTTAATCGTGTCACTTCGTGTTAGGAGGTTAATTCTAACCTAGCCCATTTATTAATCGTGTCAATCCAATTATGACCTAAATCAATTTATAGTAAATCCAAATCTGTTAATTTTATTAGGATTTCGAGTCATGTCGCCGTGTCTCTACCCGAATTGCCAACCCTATCTTTCGGTAACCAATACTAAAAAACACCAAAAAATAACAAAATTCCGCAAAATCACTGAAAGTACATGAAAAATTACAAAAACAATTTGTAAACTTTCAATCCAACAATATCTCATCCAGTAACTAATGGTATCTCAGCCGGTAACTGATAATAACTATGTCAGTAACCGCCATGATCGGCAGCAACAACCGTCTCCATCGCGGAAGTCACTGGAGTACCTAATATGTACAAGGAAAAAAACACAAAAATCCACTAAAAAGGTCCACAACCACAACATTAACAATATGGAAAATGATTACAACAAAATTCCAAAACCACAATTAGGAAAAAAGAGAAAAAAAAGAAAAAAAGAGGAGGAAAGTTCCGACCGTCGATTTCCTCCATGCAGCCACCACGCAACAGGGAGATCTCCGGTGAAATCTCCCCTCGCGCAGAGATCTCCGGATTTTTATAATCGCAACGAGGGGATCTCTTGGGGCGCTGCAATGCCGGATGTCAAGATCGAGATCATCCACTTCCTTTGCTTCCTCGACTCCTGCGATGCCTGGCAAAGAATCACGGTGAAGGCAGATATGTGTATCCGTCGTTCCTTTCTTGCAGCCGCGAGGACTACAAATCTCTCATTGGTGGAGATCTCCGGCGAGGTGAGATGGCGGCAAGCGACTGCACGGAGAAAAAGAAGAGGAAGAGGAGCGGCAGAATGAGACATAAGAGAGAGAGAGAGAGAAGAGAGATTAACCCTAATTTTGAAACTAAACCAATAGAGCTTAATGCAAGAGGGTGATGTGGTATTCACTAGTTACTGGTCCGGCATTTTTCAATCCACTTGCCAAATCCATGGCACAGGGCATACATAGCATAGTTTCTTCCCCACTACGCATTGTGTTAGGAATTCCTTCAAATGGATTTCTAAGTTAAAATAGGAAATAAAATAAGGGAAAATGATAGAAAAATTTAGGTGGTTTAGCTTTTGATCTACGTTCACGGGTAAAGACATGAGGAATTTTCACTTAGCAGATTATAGAAAAGAAGTATTTTAAAACACTATTCTAGCAAATTACTTCCACAAGAGCACTAATAGAGATTCTCTAACAACACTCACTAAGCACCGAATATCGCTTCATTTGGTTATGTTGAATGATTGGAGGCACCGTCGACGTTTACTTTTCTTTTTTATTTTATTTTATTTTATTTTTTGTGTCTCTTTGCTTGTTCGATTGTTGCGTGGGAGAAAATACCATTTTCTTGCTGTTTAATTATTTTGTAAGATAGCGAAAACTTTGATATGCATTATAAAGTTGTCACAACGTTTGCTAATATGATATAGTTTTAATGTATCGTCATTCAATGCAACGTCCTTTTCCTTGATGATTAGAAGAGTTTTAACGTCATTATTCCTGATAATGTGAGACTTTTAATTATAAATAAATCCTGTTCTACCAAAAAGAAAATAACTTTAATTATGAAATTACAGTTGGATTAACCAAAAGATGGTGAAATTACCAGTGAAACCGTCACATAAGGGAAAAAACAATTAAAATTTTGATGTAAAGAAAATCTTATTTTTATTCAAAATCTACTCTTTTTAAGCTAACATGTGTCTTTATAGGTTCAATTTTTTCGAAATAGAGTTAGAAAAAAAATGTTTTAGCCTATCGAATGTTAACGCTGTAAGAATAAATAGAAGTGTTTTTAAGACCGTTACAGCTCACTCATAAAGTAATTCAAAAGGAACAGTGGATTTTGGTGAAGGGGCCGGGGACCAAATGGAGGGAAACGAAAAGCTACTTTGTCTTTTAATTATGAGAATTATCCAATCTCAATGATGATTTTGAAAAGGAAATTGAACTCTGTTTTTCTTCTCATTTGGAATCGCAATAATCATAATCGTTGATCTTTCATCATCAAACCCTCCTTCTTCCGTACAAAAAAAATTTGGAGCTTTTGATTTACAGCTGTTAGGGCAGGGACCCACCCTTCCCATTTAGGCAAAGACAAAAAGTCCCCATCCTAATAATCTCCCTCCAATGCACCCCCAATTGGCATAGAATAAATTTCAAAGAGCATAAGCCATAAAAGCATGCATATATCTTCTTAGATACATCACTACACACTTGGTTAATACAACCATAATAAATCCAATAAAATTTGTCTTCATCATACATAGAGATCATACATTTCCACCTAAGATTGATATTGGTCTTGAATTGGTTGGTTGGCCTATAATATTAGCTTTCAATCGGCAATGGTTCATATTGTTAATTGGTCCCTTGATAAAGCTCATTGCTAATTGCCACAACCTTGAGTTACATGGTTAAGCAATCATGTATTAGAATTGTGATGATATCAATTATGATGTTTCGTGACACAATTAGTGTTTTAATGTTAAATGTCCATCCACAACTAAAAAAAAAAGTAACGTTCTGAATGCTAATGATATTTATAGGATTTTTTGTGAAATTTTTATAAAATTTTAGCCTTGTTATATCTACTCTACATCTAGAGTGTGTACATGTCAGCATTGATACTATTAATCCATAATACAGTGTGAGACCTCATGTGGGCTCGCTCGACATAGTCACCTTACATGACCTATAATGCTTACACACACACACACATACAAATATAATTGCATAAATACATATATTTTTACTCGCCCCTCCTAAGTTTCAAAAAAATTTTAAAACATTTTTCATATATAGTCCTTCACTTCATATCAAGAGATGTGTAACACTTTATTTTCTTCACACACAATATATGCCTACTTTAGGGTGGATCTCATTAGAAAAAACACATGATTTTGTTCTGTTGTATTTTTAAGTTATGGTAACCTGAGTGTAGATCTTGAGTTAAATTTTAATTATAATTTGAGTTGAAGTTGTAACTTGAGTTTGTGTTTGAATGTGCACATTTGAGTTATGATTTGAATTGATAATCTATTTGAGTTTGTGTTTGAGTGAGTCAAAACTTGAATTTGTATTTATATAGTATTTTAATAAAAACTTAATGGTGATGAAAATTTTTAATAGGGCATATGGGTGGGATTTTATTCATCTTTTCGTCGTGAACACATAGAAAAAAAATCATCTCAATCGAAATTAAAACGAAAAAGTTATGACGTTTTTAAGAATAGAAAAAATATTGTTCATTCACTTGAATTTGAGTTTAAAAACTTGAGTTGAGGAGAAACTTAGGGGTTGTTCTTTTACAACAAAACTCAAAAAAAGTTTCAACTCGAGTTACAACTTTATTTAAGTTTATATTCTTTTGTAAAATTTGAGTTTGAACTTGAGTTTGAATTCGAGTTTGAACTCGAGTTTGGGGCTAAACTGGAGTTCAAGTTTCTCCTTCAACTAGAGTTCAAGTTTATCCTTCAACTTGAGTTCATAAACTCGAACTCAAGTTAATGAATAATATTTTTTTATTATTAAAAATGCCATAACTTTTTCGTTTTAATTCCGATTGAGATGATTTTTTTTCTATGCATTCACAAAGAAAAGACGAATAAAACTTCACCCATATACCCTATTAAAATTTTTCATCACCATTGAGTTTTTATTAAAATACTATATAAATACAAATTTAAGTTTTGACTCACCCAAACACAAATTCAAAACGATTATCAATTCAAATCATAACTCAAATGTGCACATCCAAACACAAACTTCAGTTACAATTTTAACTCAAGTTTATAACTTAAACTCAACTTAAGATCATTACTCACGTCACCCTAACTCAAAAATGCAAAAGAACAACCCATTAAACTCAGATTTTAGCTCCAAACTCAAGTTAAAACTCAGTTAAAACTCAAATTTTATAAACGAACGTAAAATTAAATAAAATTATAACTTAAATTTAAAATTTTTTTGAGTTTTATTCTAAAAAAATAATTTACTCAAAAAAAAAAAAGAAAAAAAAGAGGAGTAGGGCATTTGGTTTCCAAAAAAAGAAGAAGAAAAGAGTTAGGACATTTGGTGCGACAACCACGTGAGTTTGGACTTACTCATTCACTTTTTTGCGTATGTTGTTTTTTTTTTTGGTCAATCAGTAATTGGATTTTCGCATGGGGATGAAAAGGTTTGGTCAGAGCAATAGTGAGGCAAACGTCTGGAGTAAGCAATCAGATAAATTCAGGACTGACAAAACTGACACACTGCCTCATGCCTTGAGGGCGACTCAGAGTCTCAGATTCTTTTTTCAATCTTTCACGGTCGTTTGAAAAAAACTTGTGGAGTGGACGGTTCGTAATCGCCCGACGTTTGTTGCCAATCAAAACTCAATTATATGGCCTACCCCTCCTCACTAGTCAGTCCCTCACCTTCTTTACCTCCATTTGGCACAAGTTGCAAAATAAACCATGGGTCCTGGGTCCTTCCACTGTAGGGCCTCCTACCACCGATAGCCTCTGTTTTTAATTATAGGATTCATTTAGTGGACCACGGTTTAGAATAAACATGGGTATGAATTTAAAATTATTTTTTATTTACGTGTATTTTTTTTTGTGTGAAACGAATCACGAATTATAATTCGAATCATGACACGAATACGGCAACCAAACGCTCCCTAGTTGATTTGAGTTTTTAATTTAAATTAAAATGTGATTTTATGCGATAGTTTTTTATTCTAGTAAAAAAAAATTAAGAATACGTTTAGAATTCGTTTCAAAATGATTTTATTTTTTATATGAAAATAAAAATGAAAATATTTTCAATTTCAGACAGAAATTATTTTTAAAAATGCGTTTGTTAGTTTTATCAAAGAGATTGTTTTCAGTATAAAAAAATTCATTAATGTCTCTCTCTCTCTCTATGTGCTCGAGAGAGGAGAAAACATAAACAAAAAATGAAAAACGACTAAAAGTCATTTTTCATTTCTCTCTCATTTCACACTAAACTAAAAAATCGTTTTCATTTCCGTTTTTTATCTTTAATTGTGTCAAACGCTGTTTCTCTCTCGTTTTCATTTTTTCTTTCTCGAAAAAACGTGAAAAATAAAAATAAAACCAAACTCCAAACATGACCCAAATGTGGTTGTTTAAGAGAATTTTTTACTGTAGCAAACTCGAATCGGTGAAATGAACGAGACCTATATTGTCTGTTTTTAACTGTTTAATTCAATTAAAATCACATCAAGTTAAAATAATACGTAGAATAATTAACAATTTATAATTAAAATATGACGGTCTAAGAAAAAACCTACAGTAAAAATCTCTCATTTATATTTATATTCATTATAATGACCAATAGTGTCTAAAGAAATATTTGATTGTTAAAAAGAAGAACTATCATATCATAAAAATATACTAATTTAGTCATATTTTGTTATTTGGTAATTTTAATATTTTGTCACGTATGGTGATTGTATCAATTTCAAATTCATATTAGATTTGCACTTTTTTGAACCAACAACGAATTTTGAGATTTGAATAGATGGATGTACACTTTACAGTTTATAGATAAATTTTAAATCAAATGTAATAAAGAATTTATACAAAATTTTTAGATAGATAAGAAGAATAAGCTAGATAACTATCTAATTACTTTTACTATATATACAAATTTTACTTTTGCTTTCTAAGTTGAATAAGAGAAGTAAATGTGGCTTTTTGATCAGTAAGTGTTTAGAATTAAATTACATTTTAATAGAGCTTAATAGGTTAAAATAATTTTTAATTTTTAATAAGCAATAAAATATTAGGATATAGTTTAGAATGTCTTTACGAAATTTTGGTATATAAATTCAAAATCTATTAAGAACAACTTTCTTAAGAGGCAATATTTTAAATCATTGACTAAAGGTTCTTTTAGAGGACCGAATTTTTTCTATCAAATTATTGAAACACTTCCAGAAAGAATTTTAAGACCTAGAAAGTTCAAAAGAAATTTTCAGCCAATCAGGACCTTTGTGGTATTCATAAGGTGAATTCATTTTTACGCCGACGTATAGTTATATTGAAATTTTTTTTTTCTTTTTACTTTCTAATATAATTGAAAAGAAGTTGGGAGTTTATGAACTACCGTTGGTTCTCTACTTTTCAGTCGTGATACTCTAAACTATCTCTTTTACATATTTTTTTTCAATTTAATGTGATTTTGACCAGGGGAATATGCAAACCAACCAATCAACTTATTTTAGGTGAAATGCAAACCAAACCAATTACAAATTGGTTTAGATATTTTCAAATTAAACCAAACTAATTAAGAGATCTAATCCAATCTAAACTAGACTAATTATAATTAGTTTGGTTTGGTTTTTCTAATTGGTTTGAACTAATATTTTACAACCTCTTCTCAAACCCTCTTAATCGTAACTGGTACTAATATTTTGTATGATAGACATTTCTCATAATAGAAACTTTTAGGGTTATGATCATTTAATATTGGAGTGAACGTATTTTTTATATATGAATACGTTACAGATCTACAAAATATATATAATTTTAGAAAAGTATATATAAAATGAATTGATTTGGTTTGGTTTTTTAAAGGTTAAACCCACAAACTAAACTAATTTAATTGGTTTTTTAAAAATTTAAACCAAATTAAACCGATTATTAATAGGTTTGGTTTGGTTTGGTTTTGTAAAAGTTAAAACCACAAACCAAATCAAGTTAATTGGTTTTTTTAAAAAAAATTTAAACTAAACCAAACCGATTATTAATAGGTTTAGTTTGGTTTTTTTTTTGTTTAATTTGGTTTGGTTGGTTTAGTTTTCTTATTAATCATATATCTTCCTAAAAGAAATTGATTTTAAAAAAATTTAAAATAAATGTAATAAATAAAATGAGAGTGGTCTAATAATATGTGTGTGAAAAATAAAAATTAAGAATGATATTAATTGTAAACCTTTTTTCAAATTCTAAAAGATGTAACAAGTAGAATAATAACTGGTTTAAAAATATGTGTATAAAAAATAACAAATAGTGTTAGGCCCGTTCGGTTCGTTAATTTGAGTTTTTAATTCGAGTTGAGATGTGATGTTGTATGAGAGTTTTTTATTGTAGTAAAAAAGTTAGATGTGATTGTTTTTAAGAATTTTTTTAATGTAGTAAAACTTGAATTCTAAACTCGAATCAGTGAAAAGAACGGGCTTAATAGACGCACTTTCATTAAATTAATCTTTTTTTTTCCGTGTACATCAATTAAATGATATACATCTTAATTTAATTTTTGTTTTTCTTTTAATTCGTATTTCCATGACGGACCCTTCTTCTCTCTCCCCCTTTATCCGAGTGATGAAAGAGTGACGAAAGTCCCGGTAGACTCGGATCCTGTCTCCAAAAAAAAAAAAGAAAAGAAAATAAAATAAAAAAAGAAAAAAAGAAAAAAAAAACCTCAGTCTCTCTCAGTTCAACCTTTTCTCATTCCTCTCCTCTCTCTCAACTGGCTGTAGCCTGCGGTACTACTAAGACCACTTTCTCTCTCTCTCTCACTTTCTCTCTCTAAACAGTAAGCAAAATTAATGGACGACCCGTACGGACTACCGGCGGAATTCAGGCACTTCACGGCGACGACGACGAGACCTGATCATCACCAGCACGATCACCCAGTTACTAATTTCCCAGCTGAGCCCAGCTTCTCCGTCCACCGGAATCTGACGCCACCTTTCCCGTTAGTCTCCGGTGGTGGTTTAGTGGAGTTTGGTTCTGATAATCATGATCATCATCATGGTCATCATATTGCTCATCATGATCATCATCAGTTGATCTCTGGCGCTACTAGTTGCGCATTAATGTATGGTCATCATGATCAGACGGTGGAGAGGTGTGGAGGAATATGGAATAACAATAATAGTAGTATTGGTGGGAATATTATTATGGATGGTAACAATGAAGGAAACAACAGTCGGTGGCCAAGACAGGAGACTCTCACTCTTCTTGAGATTAGATCTCGTCTCAATTCCAAGTTCAAAGATACTAATCAGAAAGCTCCTCTCTGGGATGAAGTTTCTAGGTATGTATATATACACACACACACATATATATTTATGTATATATACAATACATATATATAGTAATCTCTCAAACCCTAGTTTTTCTTTTCTCTCAAAATAATTTTTTTCCCTCTAAAACAAAGAGCTAACAATTACTTGGTGAACTGTCAGCTAACTAGGGTATATTTGTGTAATTTTTCTGCTTCTTCTTCTTCTTCTTCTTGCTCTCATAATTTAACTTTCCTAATTTGTTGGAGGAAAAATGGGTACCTATTTCCGTCGAAAAAGAAAAGGAAAGATCTTGCCCCGGATATATATATATATATATATATAGATGGACAAGTCATTTTTCACTTTTCTTTTCCTCTTGGTTTTTGCTTGGTTTTGTCATGCAAAATACGGCTCGTTTTTCAGAAGTTGTTTATATTTACATGCTGGGTCTGAAAAAGTGGTGACAGGTATTTATAATGAAGCAGCACTCACCAACACATTATCTTCCACACAAGGCTTAACTAGTTTTTTATATGATCAGGAATTAATTGCCTTTGCTCAATACTCTTTGTAATTAATAACAATATAATGAACGCTGATCTCTTTGTAATAATTACTATAATTATTTATAATACATAAATACTATAATTATATATAACTATAAAAAGAATAGCACCTAAAATCGATCTAGTACTACTACTACTACTACCCTTTTCTCTTCTTTTTTTTTTTCTTTTTGTTTTTAGATTCATGTAATGATCTTGGTAGAGAACATGATTCATGTTGTTGAATATTGTCAAAGAATATTGTTGAGTACTATATATATTGTGTTATTTTTCTTGATTTGTAGGATAATGGCTGAGGAACATGGGTACCATAGGAGTGGGAAGAAATGCAAAGAGAAGTTCGAGAATTTGTACAAGTACTACAAGAAAACCAAAGAAGGTAAAGCTGGGAGACAAGATGGGAAACACTACCGATTCTTTCGTCAACTCGAAGCCATCTATGGAGATCAAACTAGCAATATTAAATCATCCTCATTGCTCTTAAACACCAATGATCTCAGTAGAAATCCCCTTCTTTATGATCACCCCATGACCAGTACAACTAGTACTCCCAATCTCAACATGAGGACAACCAATATTAACCATGAAAGCCTTAGCTTCTCCATTACTTCGACTGAATTCGAAACTTCATCCTCGGAGAACAACAATGAAGACGATCTTTCGACCATTGCTAATTTCAAGATGAAGATGAAAGGGGGCATAATTAACAATGAAAGGCCGAGTAGGAATTGCTCATTGTCATGGAAGTCGAAGGTTGAGGACTTTGTGGATGAGCAGATGAAGAAGATCATGGTGACACAAGAGACATGGATGGAGAAGATGCTGAAGAGCATTATAGATAAAGAGGAAGAGAGATTGGTCAAAGAAGAAGAATGGAGAAAACAAGAGGCTGCGAAATTCAACCAAGAAGTAAGTGAATTTTGGGCCAAGGAGAAAGCTTGGGTCGAAGCTCGAGATGTCGCTTTAATGGGGACTTTGAAGAAGTTTAGAGCTGGAAAGGGAATTGAATTGCCTTCTTTTCCTGAGAGAGTGATTGGAAAGGATCATATTCGGAGCGATATGAGTAGTTGTGCTAGTTATCATAGATGGAGTGAAGAGGAGATTTCTAGCTTAATAGAACTGAGAAGTAAGTATAACATGGAAGAGACTTTTCAAGGAGGATTAAGTGAGTATGTGAAGGATGGGATTTGGGAGGAAATAGCTTCAAAAATGGCTTCTTTGGGGTATGATAGAACTTCACTTGAGTGTAAAGAGAAGTGGGAGAGTGCAAGTGTTTATGTTAGAATGACAAGTGAGTGTAGAAAGAAGAGGAAAGAAGATTATTACAAAAGCAGTGCTGCTTATTTTGATGATGATCATGATGATCAATTGAATCTAAAACAAGAGCATAATATTCATGATGAGAGGCATAATATTCATGATCACATGGGACTTCAACTGATGGATGAAGGCCTTTCACCTTCAACTTCCAATGTAGGCACTCAACTGCAATATCCCAACAGCTGCTTTCACCTTCTGTTTGGAGAGGGAGAAAACTTGTGGGAAAAATATGGTGGTCTGAAGCTCACTAAAGATAAGATGAACCGACAAGTGTATAACAAGTGAGTCATTAATATAAGTACTACGCTTTAAGATCAGATCTCTTTAATTAACGATTATATATCACTGTAGATATTTGACATGTACTATGCAAGGTATTTAAAGCTGCGCAACGGGTTTGCTTGGGGTGATGTTGAATTAAGTTAGCAGCAGGCTTAATTTGTTTTGTCCCGTGTAAGGAAAACATATCCTATTGACTTGACGTTATATCAGTCTCTTCTAGCTAGCCAGAATATTATAATGAATAATTATGTATGTATATGTCTAGCTTGTCTATAAGCAGAATGCTGAAGAATATCATTAACAAACCTAAATGTTTACTTAATTTTCAGTTCCTTCTTGGTCTTGAACGGTTGAGTGGTTCGTGAAAAAATTTGTTATCAGTATGCGTTTGCATGTAACTTATGATTCGAACTTGTTCCATTTTTAGTTGCTTTCTAATGGAAAGAATTTGGTCATTGTGATTGATCGACTCTTTTGTACTTTCTTTTTCTTTGTCTATTACTATATATTATTTGAGATATAATTAGTGTTTTTTTTTTTTTTTCATTTTTTTATATCGTGCTTGATTGTTATCCTTTAAAAAAAAAAAAAAAAAGAAAAGTATGATAAGAATTATCTTATCTTCTCTGAGTTAATGTTTTCCTAACTGAATGGACGTGTCATTTGTTCAGAAGACAATTATGTATGTATTATCAATGTTTCTGATAATGATGTACGAGCCATTACAATACAGGAGGAAAACAGAAGCAGAGATATACTATAGGCTTTTTAATAATTGCATGGTGATATTATTGGTGCTTCATCTGTACGCTATACATATGCATGGACACACATATATATATATATGATTGTTCGAGTACCATATATATAAGTAGGCTGGCCTGCACTAGCTATTTGTTAGTGTTCCAAAGGAGGGAGGTAGGCATGATGAAGACTAATTGGCAAAAGCTTCAGGAACACGGCAAATCATGGTAAATAAACCAACTGTGTTAATTCGGTCGTAATTCTTTTTATTATTTTCTGCCTTTAATATTTAACACGTAAATTTTTATATTTAATTTTCTATTTAAATAATATCACATCATATTAATAGAATTCATATATCAAATAATAAATAAAAAAATGATAAAAGAGAGTGACATAAATAATAACACTAACATTTCTCATTATTTAGTTTCATAATTGATTAGACATGTTTTACTATTTAATAAAGAGAAGAAGAAGGAAAAAAAAAAAAAAAAGAGAGTACACGAGCGTCTTAACGTATGAATGCACTAGCGATTTTCACATTAATGCTATATTGTTTTTTTACCAGCAAAAGCAAGCTAGCTAGGGAGTGCTATTTACTCCACAGAAAATACTTTAATTTTCTTTTTCTCTTTTTTTTTTTTTCTTTTTTTTCTCTTTTTCTGAGAATCTGAGATCCGCATTTATCGCAGAAAATACATTTGCGCTCCAAGATTTTATTGCATTAAATTATGGCATATATAGACCCCCCTACTACAAGAAGTAGACCTGCGTATAACCTATGATCAATGATGACATCATCTGGGCATTTGTGGCACCAGTGAGGATAAAATTGTAAACAATGTTAATTTGTGAGAGCACGCGACGTTTATTTCGTTGATTCAAGTTTTTAATTCGAATTGAGATGTAATTTTATATAAATTTTTTTTACTGCAGTAAAAAAGTTAAATGTAACTGTTTTTAAGAATTTTTTACTATAATAAAAGTTAAATTTTAAACTCAAATTAATAAAATAAATAGAACCATATTAATATTTATAGTCAATAATAAGTGTTAAACATTTGTTTGGATATCAGGATATGTACGAATAGATTTTTTCTTTTCTTTTTTCTATTTTTTAATAATGTGAAAGCACTTTTTCTACGTATGGAAGAAGATTAGGTCTTGTTTTTTTTTTTTTTTTTTTTTTTTTTTTTTTTTTACCATTCAACTTACAACTCAAATTATATTATTATGTGTTTTTTTTTTTATAAAAATTTAAATTAAATTTTTTTATTATAGTATTTTCTTCTTACATATACAATTTAAGTTTTTAATTTAAGTTTAGTTTTATGTATTTCTTTTTTCCCAACAGAAAACAAGAAAAATATGCACACATGTGCTCCAAACTCTTCTTCTTTTTTCTAAAAAAAAAAAATCGTTAGTGTCCTCACGCTCCTATCTAACGTCTATTGATTGAATCAACTGATTTTATCGGTGCAATAGTCAAAAGTCTAAACTTATTTTGTCTCTTTTTACAAACCCTATACTGTGAATGAGAGAGACCATTTTTATCATTACGCCACCACCAAAGGTAGTTAGTACTCCATACTCTTCTTAATATGTTCCTCCTCGTGAGCGACTTCCCGCAAAGACTTTGGAGCGATGGAAAAAAGAACTGCTTTTGTTACTCTCCATGTATAGTTATAATTGGTGCAGTGCTGTTGTTTATTATTTGGGATAACAAATCCATTATATTCACTGTTTTGTTAGTCCTTTGGGTTTTCACTCTTATAGCTTTCTCTTATGCTCTTTTCCTTTTAAAAACGATTTCCTTTTTTTTTTTTTAATCTTTTTCTTAATAAATAGAATGATTGACTTTAGTGTGACATGAGTAGTCTTTCGAGTATCAATCTGGCTGGAATGTGAAATTCTTTCAAGATGCTTTTTTTCTTTTTTTTTTTTTTTCCATTCTCATATCATTCATTCAAAAAAAAAAAAAATGATGCTATTTTGAGGGTGATCTTGTTATTCTTCGTCGGCTTCATGTTGAGGATTGAAATTTTAAGATCCCGTTTATTTTACCGATTTGAGTTTAGAATTCGAGTTTTGTTATAATAAAAAGCTCTCAGAAACAGTCACATCTAACTTTTTTACTACAGTAAAAAGTTCTTATATAAAATCACATATCAACTCGAATCAGTGAATTAAACGAGCCCTAAGGCTTCTCAAATTATTCCAGTCAATTGGGTTCCTCCTATATTTGACTCTGAGGACTTTTCTAAAAAGATTGTTTTGCCAAGAATATTGGTAACGAATTTGCTTCTTAAGTGGAGCTTTGTAGTCTTTGGAAGCTATCAAATTATTCATCGTCAATATATTTGGAATTATATCTGGTTTTAGACATCAATATAAAAAATCTTTTTCTATAGGGTCAGATCTGGCAAGAGGCAGTTATGGTTTGCTTGTTTCCTCTCTTATGCGTCGTTGGTTTTGTCTAATATATAAGAGTTTTCTTTCTGTTGGGGTTGTTTTGTTTTTCAATTTTCTCTTAGCTCTTGGATATTGGGTAGCTTTTGCCTTATTTTGTAAATTTTACTCTTTTTTATTCTTCTTTTATTAAATAAATTTGGATGGGAGATTTGGCAAGGATTAGGTCTTTAGCAGGTGCAAACCTAGTTGCGAACATGTACCATTGGCCTTTGTATAAGTTGTATATCCTCTCTCATCATGCATTTCAAAAACAAACAAAAAAAATTTAAGTAAATAAATAAATAAAAGATGCATTCTTTTCATTTATTTTCCATATACGTGTGCATACAATAATTTCTATAAGTAGCGGCTAAGCTAATTGATAATTCAATTCGGTGTGCTTTTAAAATAATTGTAGGGGGCGTTTAGTAGATGGATCCATAATTATGATTCTGGATCCTGATTCAGAATTAGTGTTTATTTATAGTGATTAAATCATGATTCTGATTTATGATTTAGAATAAGTGTTTGCTTTGGATGATTCTGAATCATGATTCAGAATCCGATGTGATGTTTTAAACCAGAATCACTCATGATTCTAAAATCACTCCCCTCTTGATTCAAGGTGATTCAAACCTCTGATTCTAAATCATGGTTTCAAAATTATGATTTGAACACAAAATTATGAATTATGATTCTAATTTTAAAATCATGATTAAAATCACTCTAGTTTAAATTATCGTACTAAACGAACCCATAAGACTTTTAATAAAAACACTATTTTTATTTAAATAAAAGTAGAAACAGAAGTATAGTCTTCTAACTAACCTAAAAAGTTTTTGTGCAAAATGATTCTAAGAGAAGCAAAAGCAACCTCAAACGCAGTCTCATTTTTCATTGAGAAATGACATGCTTTTGTAGTCCAAGCGAGCGATTTTCACAATCTGATGCGGATCGTCAGTTGTGTGGGCCGCATTATGATTTTATTAAGTTTATTATTTTAATTTCTTAAAATAAAGGGAGAAAGAGAAAAATATGTTAAAATTTGAGATGAATTAAAATTAATAGGCCAATAGTTTACATAAGTTAATAAATAGGCCAAATTAATGTTTTCGTCCATAACTTGTCTGGTTATGAACCATAACTTGACAAGTTATTGTCCATAATTGTCCATAACTTGTCTAGTTATGAACCATAATTTGACAAGTTTGTCCATAGCTTATCTGGTTATGAACCATAACTTGACAAGTTATGACCTATTAATTTCTATAACTAAAAATTAGCCTATATACTTTCTAAAGCTTTTCATATTGGCCTATTTTCTACTATTTTCCTAAAATAAAAAGGTTTGGTTGTATGGGCCCTACAATCTGACATGGGTTCTGTGGGCCCTCTCTCCGCTCTCGTCTGGTCTCTTCTTTGTGTATGGGCCTAGAGTCTCTCTCTCCTCCATCATCGCCAAGTTTCTCTCTTCCGTCGGCATGAGATCTCTCTCTCCTCCGCCCTCTTCAGATTCCTCTCTCTCTCTTCTCGCCACGCCTCTCTCGCGGCGGCTCTCGCCGAGATCGATGCAATCTGCGGTGGATAAGTTCGACTCTAACGACATGGATCTCCGACAACTTACAACTCGACTGTGAAGAGTGTTGAGGAACTATATATACATTTTTTTGTCAGTGAATTCGGTAGATAAATCTATAATCATAATTTTAAATTTTAATTTAAAATTAGTATTTATTTATAGTGATTTTAAATTATAATTTTAAATCATAATTTAGAATTAGTGTTTGGTTTAAATCATGATTTAAAATTATAATTCTGGATCTTAATTATGAATTATAATTTAGAATTTAATGTGATGTTTAAAATCAGAATCACTTATAATTTTAAAATTACCTTTCTTTTGATTCAAAGTGATTCATACTTTAATTTTAAATTATAATTTCATGATTTAAACTTAAAATCATTAATCATAATTTTAATTTTAAAATTATGATTAAAATCAGTTTAATTTAAATTCTCGTACTAAATGAACCTGAATTTTTCTTCCATGGATCTGAGATGTTGTTTAAGTAATTTGATTTTGTTGTTTGAATAAGTTGATTTTGTTGTTGTTTGATGAATAAGTTGATTTTGTTGTAGATCTTGCCGCCTCTATATCGCAGCGACTCTTGCACTTTTGCGACGAAGCTCGGTGATCTCTATGGCGAGCGCAATGCTATGAAGGGAGGCAGACTCAACAACAGTCTTTTTGGATGTCATGAAAGCCACACCAGTCGATTTTTCTTTGCTTTCTCTATACTTTATTTAGAACATTGGGATTTTTCCTTTCAAATTATTGCTACGATCAGGATCATTTTGGTTTGGAACTGTTAAATTAAGTTTATTATACCTTTACAAGAAGTCAATCGTTATGAGATTATTTACATTTAGTTGTGTTGTTATCTGTTCGTGAGAGTATTGATTAAACATTTAAGAGGACTTTGCTAAGAAGGTAGAATGGATCTGTAAGAAATTATGGTGTGCTCCTCGTAGATCAAGGGAACTTTTATTTTATTTTATTTTTTTGTTCTTTTGTTTTTTATATTTGTAAGTTTTGTAATCAATTGATAATTTAAGTTATAACTTTTGTAATTTGATATTTGGATTTTTTTTAACTTGTTTTAGACTGACGTGATGTAAGTTTTTGTTATTTGATACTTTGTTATTTGGAGAAGCTAGTCATATTTGAGTTGAAAATAATAAAAAAAGGATAAATTATAAAGAGTAGTTTGATAGATTATGACAAATTACGAAAAATAATTTAGCAGATTATGCGTCAGATTATGACAGGTAACTGACAGTTGTGACTAATGTTAGAGTCAGAGATACCTAGTCAATTTTGAGTTGAAAATAAAAAAAAATTGATAGATTATGAAACATAATGTCTTAGGTTATGAAACATAATATGGTAGATTATGATCAGCGACCGTTGCTAGAGCCGGAGACAACATGTCCTCTTTTAATTGAAAGTAGGAAAATAATCTGATCAGCTGAAGACAACCTTTCATTTTTTGGTTGAAAATAGTAAAATAATATGACAGATTATGAAGTATAATATGACCGATTATGATCGGCGGCAGACAACCGATGCCGAAGTTAAAGATAACATCTTATTATCCAGTTGAAAATATAAAAATAATTTGTCAGATTATGAAGTATAATATGCTAGATTATAGCCAACGGTTGAAAACTGATGCCTCAGATAACATCTAATTTTTTGGTTGAAAATAGAAAAATAAACTAGAAGATTATGAATCATAATTTGTGCAACCAGCGGCCAACAGCCGGCAATCTGCAACCAGCGACTGACGATCGACGACAAAGATTGTCTTCTGGCGTAATCTAATAAATTATAGGTGGTAAACTTGTACATTATCTTTTTCACCATTAAAGGTAATTTTGATAATGTATATTTTAGACATTTATCTGCTTCTAATCCGAAAAGGTAGAAGTCAGGGATATTTACAATTCTTGCCACAAAAAAGAGGTGGGGATCGAGTTCTACTAGGCACGTAAAAACGATCATATTTTCTGCCATGTGGCAGAGGAAACTTTAAAGCAAAAGTCTAAAATATCCTTAAACAAATAATCTGGTTTCTCAGCTTTCCTTTTCCTCTCCACTTTTCTTTCTCTCATCTCTCTATAATCCCACGCACTCGTTGATCTCATGCTTGCTCGCCGGAGCTCGATCTCTAGAGTGCAGTAGACTTCGATCTCCGATGAGATTCGCTTTCTCCCGATAAAGAGTGCAGAGATTTGCGTGGCCTTCGGTAGCATTTCCTCCGCTAGCCGTGGAATCTCCCTTGTGCCGCAGTTACGAAGAGATCTCTCAGATCTCGCCGGGACTCATGGAAATCACAGCTCTGGGTAGAACCTCTCTTGCGCTGCAGTTGCAAGGAGATATCTCAAGATCTCGATAGTTGTGGCGTTTCAGATCTCGTCATGGCTCATGGAAATCACGACACTGCAAACTCTGTCATTAGAGCCGAAGATCCTCGGGAGATCTCTCTCACATCCGCTGAAGATCTGCTTGTTGAGAACATCGAGTGTGCGTAGCAGAATTTTAAAATTTTAAATCAATACCGAAGCCAATTAAAAATAAGTTCATGATGTGATATAATATAAATATTAAATATCGAAATCATATATTCAGAGATTATGAAAACAATACATTTGACATATCTAAGTATTTTAAACAGCAACTGAAAGAGTTTTAATCAACTGATTTTTTTTATTATTCTCATTTTTACGATCGGAGTGCGAGCGAGCACACATTGTTTAATCTTCCCTTGGTATTTTTGAGCTCTTTCTAACCACAGGAGAGCTAAAGGACAAATTTATCTTAAGATTTAACAAATTTTTCCTTTCAGGAACCCTCACCAATAGCTCCTAAAAAGTCTTTTAAGTGATTTAATTAATAATGTGACTTACTGGGCTGTTTATAGAGTTTTAAAAGTCATATTCCTGCAACAATTATGTTTCTCAAAGTTAATCTCGCGTACAGAGTCGGTTTTATCACGTCAATGTGTCTCTACGAGTTACAACCAGTCAACCGGTCACTGTTCCAGAAACTTACTTTTCAAGTTTATTCAATACGGGAAACTTGCACATAGCCTTAGTTTTGATTCAAACAAACCAATATAGAAGTTACATGATCAAAATAGTAATATAATAGTCTTCCTATATTAACTAAAACTCAAAACAATAATTCAACCAACTTATCTAGAATTAACTTATCAATTAATTGACCCGATAAATTACTCATAAATTAACAACCGATCTCATATTGATTTTGAACATTTTTACGAAAATAACACAAGTTACCAATATGTAGGAAATACGCCGTATCGTTATAGAAAATTATGTGAGTTAGCAAATGGACCCGATTAACATATATAAATCAAGCTCCTAAAATTACAACAATTCTTGTAAACCAACAAGTCCATCTCATGATTTTAAACTCTAGTGTTATTTCACTAAAACCCTAGAGCTGCACTCTTGATTCATATAGTATATTTACAAAGCTCCGATAGCTCTCGTCCACAACTCATTATATTAGTATGTCATCCTTATAGGATATTCATAATCGACTTAGGCCAAGTTCTGTTTTACCTTCCTGATTATATTTATCTTATGTTTTATTACCACTCAATCAGAAACTACTATTCATACCAATACAAATAGTAAACCATTGGACAACACAAAGTAGTCTAATGACCTAGTGCTCATATTTTTCAATCCACAAATAAATGCCATACAATGCTATCATTGACTTTTTATAGGAGCTATGGATTTTCTATCTATGAATAATAAATCTACGCACACAAGAATCACATCCCCAATATACCGGTAAGCGTACATTTTCATAATGTCAAGATGTCTCTTTTTGATACATCAAAGGACGGATTTATTATTCATCTCAGGATTAAGATGAGTACATATAATTTGTCAAAAGTGAATTATTTTATTCAAACAGAATTATTAATTAAAATAATTCAACTTTGGTCCAATCCAATATAGATTCCACCACTAGGAACTATATCAATGTTTTTACCCATGGAGTCCCAAATTCGACGACTAAGACAAGCTGTCTCCGTTAGAAAGTAAACAATATAACAATCTTAACATGAATAAAGCACCCAACTTTATTCACTCGATTGCGGATCATATTATTTAAATTATCATCTCTACATTCATGTCTTCTACATGTTCTTTTCATTACATGCACGATGTAAAGACTTAAAACGACAGTCTCAGACTTCCAGTTTGCTTATCATACATTCAACTAGTATGAATGTAAAGAGGACAATACAAAGATATATGAAATAACTAAATCTTCATTAATAGTCAAAATATCTCAAATACATTGTTACATTTATTCCTAAGAGCATAAACGCTATTACTGCCGTCATTTTTATAGTCATTTGCATTTTTTCCCTGATCTGGAATGTGATTTTTTATGTGATTTAGTGATTTTTTTTATGTGATTTAGTTTTCTAGTTACTGGCTGCCGATAAAGGTGGATTCCAGATAGTTTTGGTGGTTACAGGCCAGTGTTGTGTTTTTCTTTTAGTTTGTGAATTACAAATTTGTTTTGTGATTTTTTAAATTTTTTCATTTTTTTTTTTTTCTGATTTTGGCGCTGCGAGTAATGGTGGTTTTTGGCGGATACCAACTGGTGTACTAGATGAATACCAATATCATAGTGGGTACTAGCAGCTACTGGCCAAATACCGACTTGTATCTTGACCAGATACTGGTATTGTAATCAGATATCGACTGGTATCTCGGTTAGGTACTCCGGTGACTATTGCTGCCAATTTTGACGGTTGTCCACTGAAGATTGTCAGGTATCTCGGTTGGATACTGCTTTCGTAGTCGGATACCGGCGGGTATCTCAATCAAATACTTGTATTGTAGCCAGATACCGACCGGTATCTTAAGGATATATTTGATATTATAAATATAGTATGATGACATAATTATGATATTTTTTGTAATAGTTTATGTCTCCTGATATACGTCAATTTAAACTTAAAACCTATGATAGTTCCCTTTAAAGCCCTAGAAATCAAGGGCCCAATATTTGAGGGCCGAACATCAGGAGATGTTGCTATTTAAAAGGGTATTGTCTCGTTTTCTCTACAAGTAATCCTTGAAGAAATCTTGGCAATAATGTAGCCCGGCCCAATTACTATGAATGTATATATGTTTAAAATTAAAATTATTTTTCGTATGATTAGTGATTCTGTATAAATTAATACGTACCCCTTTTTCTTCTGTAAAATTTAAGAATCTCAAATCTCAATGGATCATCAATTCATCATTCATCATTCTTCAGTATGTGGTTAAACTTTGAACCCAAGTTTTTTAGGCCCAAGCTTGGATCGTTAGTACAATATAAGAGAAAACTTGAGGAATACCACTTAAAAAGCTGATTTCAAATGTATGGCCCTTGATATTTAAGCTCATGTTTTATACTCCTTTTCATTAAGGGTCAACAATGTATATTTTATCAAAATTACCCTTACAAGTCAAAAGATAATTTTTAAGATTACTACTGGTAATCCATCATATGCAGCTGAAAGGTAATCGCTGGTCACCAATGTCAGTCACTAGTTGCCGATTTAAGCGCCGGTCACTGGAACGTAATTTGGTAGATTATTTTTCATGATCTATAAGATTATTTCTTTGTTTTTTATTTTTATTTTCAACTTATAATGAATGACATCTTCGGTATTAGACGCCGATCCCTCAGAAGAAATTTAATAGAATAATTTTTTTCATAATCTACTATGTTATTTTTTTTATTTTCAAACTAAAAAACACGAAGGTGTCTCTAATCTTCGGTGCCGATTGTTGGAGAGGAATCTGATTGATTATTATTATTTATTTTAAATTGAACAATGAAAAGCGTCTCGGTGTCTGATGCTAGTCATTAGAGAGGAATCTGGTAAATTAATTTTCGTAATCTATCACATTATTTTTTTAACCAAATTGTACTCGATTTTAGGAGAATAGAGTACAACAAAATTCCTATCCCAATAGTGACGGCAGTTCTAGTTGGATCTCCATTCTATAGGCGGAGAAAGAGGGGTGGAAAGAGATAAAGAGAGTGGAATAGAGAGAAAGGGAGACATTGAGAAAAAAAAAATCTACAAATTTGTATTAGGGTTTGAACAAGAGAAAAAGTAATGTTATAATTAAGTGTATTTTAGTCTTTTAAATTGTGATTAAAATATGAGAATAATCAAAGGTCAAAATTCCATAACATTGCAACCACAACTCAAACTTTTTTATATGAGAAAAAACACTGTAACAAAAAGTTAAATTTAAATTTTTATGAGAAAAAACACTAAAAAAAATTAAGTTGTGAGAAAAATAAAGTCTGCATGTAGGTAGGTTTTGCAATTTTCTTAAACTTGTAGTGTTCATTTTCTAGTCTCTTTTGATAGTTATCAAAGAATTTCTCACCATCTTGTGGCTCATTAATTAATTTATGAGCCCCTAGGTGATAATTCATTAAATACCAAATTCAACGGCTACGCTGAAGTCAACAAACTATAAATTTGTTCTCTATAAAGGATAAGGAAAAAAAAAAAGAAAACCATTTTGGTAATGTTTCATCAAATCTAAGGGTATTTTGTCCTTGATGTTGAAATGTTTGTTATTTAACTGATCGACTAATGTAGAAGAGAAGTAGAAAATGGGCAAAGACCATCAAAGAAGCAACACAACTTATTAATTGATTCATTAACTAACGGCCTGAGATGGATGAGGTTTAGAGCCGATTAGAAAATATAATTAAATCATGACTTTTTGATTCTGACATTTAAAATTTAAATTTTTTTATAAAAAAAAATACTATAATAAAATTAATAATTTAAATTTGAATATATAAAATAAACGAACCCTTAAAAACCTGTAAAAATTAATAGTAATAATATTTGACATTTTCCCTCCATAGGTAATTAATCCAAAATTTCAAATAATTAATTTAGGATTTTTTGCATCAGTGTCCTCTGACCTTTCGTAATTAGTAAATTAGTTTTTTAAATTTTTTTTTGACAATTTACTTCTTAAACTTTAAAATGTTATGTATGAATGGTCCTTTTGATAACTCCGTCAAAGAAATAGCGGAAATTGACACCCACGACATTGAATGAGGGGCAAAACTTGGAAATTTGTAAAATTGTCGTTTCTCCTTTGAATTCAATCCAAATCTCACTTTCCTGAAGGGATCAAAAGCATTTATATTTTGCAAATAATAATGTAATAAATTAATTTTGCTTTTGGCCAAAGGTTTACTGATTGAAAACAACGGCCATGTTCTTCCCCCTGTGACTAGCCATCCTGCTTCCTGCCCATGACACTGAGAGAACAAGACGACTTAAACCCAGAAAATATGAAAAAGAAAAAAAAAATAAAAACTAAAATACTTAATTCTTAATACGGCCTTATCCGTTAAACGCACAACAATAAATCCAAAGCCCCAATAAAGCAATAAATCCAAAGCCCCAATAAAGCAATAAATCTCTGAATTCTTCGAATTTTTTCTGTTGTTGAAATGGGTTCGGAGATAATGGTTCCAAATCATATCATCTCAAGTGGTTTTTTTTTTTTTTTTTCTAGAATTGAGATTGATGAGAAGAAGCAGGTGTGAGTACCCTCTTTCTTTATCCGATGAGTTTTCCGAATTTTAGTTTGTAATATAATTTTTGATCAGTTTAATCCGACGTATTTTGTAGCGACTTGAAAATTATTTAGTGCGTTTAAAATTTATTTTAAAATAAATTTATTTTTTTATAAAAATAAAAATAAAAATTATTTTTAAAAATACGTTTAATAATTTTATTAAAAAATTATTTATAACATAAAAAATTTATTAATATCTTTCTCTTAAAAAAATAAACGAAAAGAAAAAAAAAAAAATAATAAAAAATAATTTTTAACTTTTCTTCTGTTTTGTATTAAATTAAAAAATTATTTTTATTTCTGTCAAACATTATTTTTATTTTTTTCTTAAAAAATATAAAAAATAAAAATAAAAACAACTCTAAGCACGACAGTTATTTTGACACTTGTTTTGATTAGCTTGTGCTTTTTTCTGAATGATCTGCCATGACCCAACCTAAACTAGAAAATCCAAAAGAACAAAAGAACGAAGAGAAAGCTTGTAATGAAGACCAGATTTAGCGGAAAGATCTGGCGAAGGAAAGGGCCTTGAGGTGGCCACACCTCGCGGAGAAGAGGCGCGGCGAGGCCAAGATTTGGCGAGGGAGAAGAGCATTGCAGCGATAAGATCTACCGGAGAAAGGGCACGGCGGCGCAAAGAGAGAAATAGGAGGACGACAACCAGGAGATGCGACGAACTCAGGGGTAGATGAGGGCGGCTGACGGAGATCTGCGTGGGTGGGGGAGTTGCAGACCATCTAATCCTTCTTTTTTAAAAAATAAAAATTGTTCTATTACAAAAAGACCATAATACCCTTGAGAAAATGTGAAGTGAGTAAGAATTGTTTAGAGCACGTTTAGTTTAAGGATTAGAACCATTTTTGATTTATGTATGTTTTTTGTGAGAGAAAATACTGTAACGAACTATGAATCATGATTTGAATCAGAGAATGAATTCTCTAACCAAACGGGCTCTTACAATTTAAAGGTTCGTTTGGTATGAGAATTCAAAACATGATGATTCTAATCATAATTTTTAAATTAGAATAATAATTCATGATTTTGAGTTCAAATCATGATTCAGAATCAAATGTTTGAATCACCTTAAATCAAGAGAGGGGTGGTTTTAGATAATGAGTGATTTTGATTTAAAACATCATATCAGATTCCGAATCATCCAAACTAAACATTTATTCTAAATCATTATTCAAAATCACTGTAAACAAATACTGATTATGTACTATGATGAGTATGGATCCATTTACTAAACAAATCCTAACATATTTGATCAGAAAGACTACCAATACAACACATTTTGAACTTAAAAAGGATGAATCATAAAAAAAAAAGGTTAAAATACCGATTTGTCAATTACAAAAAGTTTCGAGAATAACAGTGCAAAAAAGCCATTAATTTATGCTAATATATGCCACCAATAATGGTGGCATAACACGATCTATTAAAATTTTTATATCTAGCACTTAAGAATGACAAGTATGGAGTAATTTTCTTTTCATTTCACCCGTGAACTCAATAAATTGTGAAGGCGCCATTGGATTAGAGACGTTAGAACACCATTGATTTTTTCTTTTCTTCAGATAGCATTGACAAAAAAATATCACGGTGAAACATCTCAGAATCTGACAATCTTCTTCCCCCTTTTTTTTTTATTCGCTCTGAACATATCATCTGCTTAAAAAAAAAAAAAATTGTTTTCATTTTTGAATAATTTTGAAACCTTTCCCTTTGAATATACATTGATCGATCATTATGCTGTCAGCTGTAAAGGGACTCAATTGACGCAACTTTTATTGATGGCAGTCATTAATATATACATACATGACAAGTATATGAGCAATTCTCCATATGACCTGAATGGGTTACACGACCATTTGTCTAACACTAACATCATAAAAACACAGCGATCCATATTGTTATGTGGCGCTTGTGCGTGCAGATATATATATATATATATGTTATACGTACATGTATATATTTATATATATATATATAAATATATATAATATATAACCGGATACCGACCATAATTGACAGAGGAAGATGGTGATAATTATGTGCTAGCTAGCTGCGTCATTTTATGTGCTTGCAGGCTTCCAAATACAAAGCACACCGACTTCCAATTCGGTTTTGCAAAACGACCAATAACATCTAATTGGGCAGTACAATTAATAAATAATAAATAAATATTAAAGTAATCATTAAAACCATATTAATATATCTTAAACACTAATTAATATTATATACATATTATTTTAGGATTTCGATAATTTGACATTAATAATAATAATAATAATGTAAAAATAATGAGAAAATAAAATAAATAACTGTCATTATGTTTTAAAGAAGCCCTGCCTTACTTTGCTTCACCCTTTACCACTTGTCCATTATTTACGCGTTCACTTTACTAACTCTAATTTTATGATTTAAGTTGAGAAAAGTGATTTGAGTTGTTTTTAATTGGAGTTGTAATGTGAAATTTGAATTAAATGTTTAGTAGGAGATTGATTTGACATTTAAAACTTGAGTTTTGTGTTCATTTATACAAATCTAAACTCACCACTTACACAAGATATTACATTGGATGTATATTAAAAAATAAAGAACATTCATCTTCTGGACCTACATAAGCCAATGTTAATAGTCTTGCAATGTATTTGACGTGTTTTTTTGCTCAAAATTCTGTTTCTGTGTAAGATGCATAAACATGTCTACATAGCAAGTAACAAAACAATGCAACAACTGTTGTAAGTAATCATCCACCGGCATATGCAGTGGCACAAAACAATGCAACAAACAAAATCAAGTAACAATACGGGACACAAATGATGACACATTTGATAAGATTTTGGTGGAACAAGTTTGTTAAACTTTTTGGTGCCTTTGCTATCAAATGATGACACATTTGCGACCCAAAAAAAAAAAAGAACTGGACATGTATCTGATCATCAGTCTTGGGGTCTATATTATAACAAATCACAATCAAATTAAAATTTTCACTTGAGCCTCTCTCTTCGTAGCCTCTCCAGCTCCTTGACCATCTGCCAATGTTCCAAAGATAAGGATGTTTCACCGTAACTCACGCACATTAGAAAGCCAATTGTCAGCAATCTGTAAGCAAGAAAAAACTAATTACAGATTTTAACTAAACTTTGCTTATAAGTTGATACTAATAACTTTCACAAAGGGAAAAAAATGACTCATAAGGCATAATGGAAGCTTGTGAATTCTAACCTGCTAAAATCTTCAGTGCCCAGGTTCCTGTCCGCTTGCCTTGCTTCAACCAAGTCATTTTCAAGCGAATCTCTATGTTAAGTAGTCAAAACACATTTCACCTATGCTATATGCGAAAATAAGTGTGTATTAATGTGTTTGTGTATATATATGTGTATACCTCGTTTAGCTTCAAATCGGACTCCGGGATATCACATATTTGACCATTTGGGGAGGGCAATTATAAAGGCAACCAAGTAATACAGAAAAATTAATCTATTAACGCCGGTTGTTTTCATATGCAGCCCACATACTATTAGCTATTTCATCCCTTAATATATGCATTTGTTGTCGGTGCGGCTGGTTTTGATGTTGTTAGGTTCCCCGATCAGGATTCTGATTCTGATTCACATCTTGATCCGTATTGAGTGGATCAATTTCTACTACTGGAATGACGTCTCTCATGTACTGGGTGAGTAGATCATCGTTCTGGTCGTACATATGTATGAAGTTGTGTAGAATAGCACAAACAAGTGGTATGTCTATTTGTGTCTGTATCGGGTAGTTATTAATGCACTTAAGAATACGAAACCTGGCTTTCCACACGCCGAATGTGCGCTCGATACAGTTTCTGAGGGAAGAATGGGTGTAATTGAACAACTCACGCTGAGTTTGGGGCCGACCACGCCTTGCCCGAAACTCTTGAAGGTGGTAAGTGCTCCCTCGGTACGGCGCCAAGAAACATAGATTGTTTGCGTACCCACCCAGAGTCGACGAGGAAGCAGAGAAACGTGAAGAAAGGGGATGAAGCTCTCTTCAAAATGTTCACCGGGGATGGGTATTTGACCGAAGAAGAAATTTTCAGGAACCATGAAGAACGAGACACGGACTTGAGGGGACCTTGGCTTTTTACAGAGTAGAAGCTTTCTTGTGAGTGGATGCAGAGCAAGGTGAAGAGAGGCAAACCAACGGGAAGAAAAATGTCAGAAAAAAGAATCCACACTGTACACATTAATTTGAGTAGTTAGGAGTTTGAGGGGGGAGTGATATTCCCTAACTCGAATTATTATTCCAATTTCAAATTCCAATTCTCAGAAGTGAAGCCAATTTCAGCCCAAATTTCAATTGAGTTGGGTCTACTCGAGTTTAGTGTATGAAGTGAACGTACACTTGTCAAGATTCTAAAGCCTCACATATTGAGTAATAAGGGAGCTACAGTAAAACAAGCTAATAATTAACATGATTTTTTTGTCCTCCCAAGATTGTAAAACGGCAGTATAAATAGCCAGCGTAAAACTTGTAAAACGGCAGTATAAATGGCCAGCGTAAAACGGGATAAGGGACGGTGACTTAACAAAAAAAAAAGAAAAAAGAAAAAAGGAAACAGTGTTAATTGACTTTTGTTAGGAAGAAAGGAAAAAAAAAAGTAATGTCTACAGCTTTCTCTTAATCCCATGCACGAGTTTTTTTACAATATTTACACTTAACTTGTTTAGGATTTATTCTTTTAGAGTTTAACTTGAGTATAATTTTTGAGTTGAATTTGAGTTATAATTTGAGTTAAAGTTATAACTTGAGTTTGTGTTTGGTTGTGTACATTTGAATTATGGTTTAAGATAAGAATTTTTTTGAGTTTGTATTTGAGTGAGTCAAAACTTGAATTTGTATTTAGATAGTATTTTAATAAAAACTCAATACTCATGGAAAATTTTTATAGGGTATATGGGTGGGGTTTTATTCGTCTTTTCATTGTCAATGCATAGAAAAAAAAATCATCTCAATCAGAATTAAAACGAAAAAGTTATAGCATTTTTAAGAATAGAAAAAACACTGTTTATTAATTTGAATTCGAGTTTCTGAACTCAAGTTGAAGGGGAAACTTGAACTCGAGTTTTAGTCCCAAACTCGAGTTCAAACTTATGGATAACATATTTTGGAGACTCAAATAGTATGCCGTGCTTCTGCTCCGGATGGACTTTAGGCCTCAACATAAAAAAAAATACCTTATCTTATAGAGTCTTTTTCCGTTCCTGACCCAATCCAACTCGGATCAGTTGGCAAATCGAATCCCACAGGTACTTTAAAAAAGGATCCCTAAAATCATACTAAGGCTAGCTTCTCGAACCGGACCAGAATCTTTTAAGCTTTTACCACAATTCATGATGGATTGGTTTAGCCCTCTCCCGTTACTGAAAGTTCATCTTTTGATTTCAACCACCCGTTCCCTTCCATTAACCGCTCAAGAGAAAGAATCAAACAACCAAATTTCGTTTTGGAGAGAGCAGCAAAAGGCATAAGGGGACTGCTCATAAGAGGACTGAGCCTGGCCAAATTACTCACTGGTAAAAGGCACTTATACTCCACGAGATGGCCTGGCTGGAACAGATTCAGAGATTGCAGTATTCAATCCTGGCGGCTTTAACAAAGGATTGCTCACGGCTTATAGGATTGGTTCTTTACCTTTACCCCGCTATTCCTCTGTAGAACTGATGGGCCCCCTGGTAGCTCGATATTAAAGGAAGAATGTGCTACTAATATATAGGCTACAGATGAACCATGATATGGCACTGATTGCAGATGGACATGAAATTGGATCTTTTTAGAAAGCCCGCCTTCACTTGCCCGTAAAGAAAGCATATTCTATAGGTTCCATATGGGGATTTGTAGTCTTGTTAGGCACGGTATTAGTTTTATGCCTGTTACCCACAGTCGACACCGCTATCCATGAGTTAGGCTTACTACTGTTAGCTCCCTAGGCACGTTAGCTCAGTATGAAACGGATTCCGGACACTGTACAGGCTTGGTATTGTTATTTTGGAGTTTAACTTGAGTATAATTCTTGAGTTGAATTTGAGTTATAACTTGAGTTGAACTTGTAACTTGAGTTTGTGTTTGGTTGTATACATTTGAGTTATGGTTTGAGATAATAATCTTTTTGAGTTTGTGTTTGAGTGAGTCAAAACTTGAATTTGTATTTAGATAGTATTTTAATAAAAACTCAATGTTGATGAAAAATTTTAATAGGGATATGAGTCGGGTTTTATTCGTCTTTTCGTTGTCAACGCATAGAAAAAAAATCATCTCAATCAGAATTAAAACGAAAAAGTTATAACATTTTTAAGAATAGAAAAATATTGTTCATTAATTTGAGTTCGAGTTTCTGAACTCGAGTTGAAGGGGAAACTTGAACTCGAGTTTTAGTCATAAACTCGAGTTTAAACTTAAAAGAACATGAACTCGAATAAAGTTGTAACTCGAGTTGCATTTTTTTGAGTTTTTCACTCAAAAGAACAAGCCCTTAGTTTCCTTATAATTATCAGTTCTGTACTGGCTAAGTTAATTATGCATTTTTTTTTTGTATTTAATTTCCACACAGTTATCAGTTGTGTATTGGCTACGATGTGTAATTTTCCATTAATTAAATTTTGCAATTTAATATGTTATTTCAGCAGCTAATCTAACTTATGCATATTTTTTTTTTCAATTAACCTACATTACTACTAAATAATTACAGTTTTCCACTCGTACGCTAGAAACACTAATTTTAAACCCAAACACGTATATAAATAGAGACGAGTTTTTAATAATTACGTTTTGTAAATATATATTCATCAAATATAGAAATTTATAACGAAATAATACATAAACTTTGAGTATAAAATTAGTAAAAATACACATATAAAGTTATTATCGACATATCAAGCATAATTTGGATATTTTAACTACAAAATGACGTGACATTTTATTCATTTACAGTACGTATGTACAAGTGATATTATAGATGATCTTTTAGAAAGAAAGAAAAAAGGAAAATGGATAGCTAGCTAGCCTCAAGCAAGTGTTTGATATTACACGTAAGTTAACTAGGCATCTAGAATTATTGGAAATTAGTAAACAGGCCACATGATGATTTAGCATAATTGTAACATTAGTGAAATTATTGGAAAATAATTCCACCCTATAAATTTTCTTCCCAAAAAACTTCTTCTTTTGACCTACATCTCTAGATATAATATTCTCACTATTCAACTCGATTGCAAGAGTTAAAACATTGACTCTAGTCCCATAATCCTCATCTAACGAGATAAAAGTGTACCCGTTCACTTCACTGATTCGAGTTTAGAATTCGAGTTTTTTTACAGTAAAATGTTCTCACAAACAATCACATCTAATTTTTTTGCTACAGTAAAAAGCTCTCACATAAAATCACATCTAAACTCAAATTCTAAACTCGAATCAGCGAAGTAAACGAGTATAAACAAGAAGTTACCCAAGTAAGAAGTTTACTCAGATTGAAACTTAAGAAATAGTTCTTGGCGTTTGAACAAATTCGAACAATGGGCCCACGTGAAGGTCTAATGCGTACACTGCACATGGGCATTTCGTATAGAGAAAAAAAAAAAGGAAGAAAAAAGAAAAAAAAATGAATTATGAGTGGCCAATGTACATCTTTTTCTAAGTGTTCACAAGTACTATTAATTTGGAAAAAAGATTTTGAATAGATCTCTATGTGCGTATGTGCAGAAGATATACGAGGTCAGTATCCCATTTTTTTCGCTGATTCGAGTTTATAATTCGAGTTTTGCTACAGTAAAAAGCTCTCAGAAACAGTCACATCTAATTTTTTTGTTACAGTAAAGGCCCGTTTAGTTCGTTGATTCAAATTTTTAATTCGAGTTGAGATGTGATTTTATGTGAGAGCTTTTTACTGTAGCAAAAAAGTTAGAAGTGATTATTTGTGAGAGCTTTTTACTGTAGCAAAACTCGAATTCTAAACTTGAATCAGCGAAATGAACGAGGCCTAAATAGTTCTTATACAACATCACATCTCAACTCGAATTAAAAATTTGAATTAGCGAACCGAACGGGAAAATGTATCTAGATTCACATCACCAACATACAATTAATTACGTGTATTTGGAATATAGAATGGAAGAGTTTCTAGAATTTAATAGAAAAATATTTAGGGGCAAAATCAATATTAAGCACCGACGTTAATAAATAATGGATCCTATATACTAGGGGTACTATTAAAAAATGGACTGCTAAATACTATCGGTACATTATAGCATTGCTTAATTTAGTACGAGCTCATCTCTTAACAAATCTGGTAATATTTTTATTTATATTCCTAAGCAACTAGCACACTCACTGAAAACAACATACTGTTAAACTCTGCCCACAGAAACTCAATAAATGGCCGTACTGTTTATTAATCGGATTCCGTTCACATTTAATCCTGATCGGAACTTTTCATAAAGAACAAGATATAATTAGGAGAAAACAATACTGTTTAGCTAGGTGGCGTTAAATCTCACCATTATTTCTGGAGTAAATGGTTAGGATTTGAGTATTTTAGAACTCTCGAACCACATTAATACAGTTTCTTATTAGGGAAAAAGAACTAAATAGCATTTTCTCTAAAAAAAAAAAAAAAAGTTTATTGAAAATAACGTTCCTGTTTGGTTCCGTTTTCAAAAATGTTTTTCACGTTTTTTGAGAATAAAAAAATGAAAATGCTCTGGCAGTCCCGTTTGGCATTGCATTTTTTGAAAAATAGAAAATAAAAACGTTTTTTTACTTGTTTTCAAAAAGTGAGCAAAACTGAAAACAATTCTATATATTTTTTTAAGTATTTATGGTAAACCATTTTTATATAATAAATTTGTTTGGTAAATAAATTATTTATCATAAATTTTATCACGAATATTTTAAAATATCTATTTACGGATATTAATGTTTTTAAGAAATGGTCGATCTCCTGTAACTTCTCTTATTAGTAGGGTTTAGGTCTTAGAACACGGACAATGAACTTATTAGCTTATGCAGATGAACAGTTAATTATGAAGTAATTAGTTTCACAGTTTTTATTCAGATCACATGATTTTTAACTTTGTCATGAATACATACAATGTTAATAATTAGACCTTCTAATTTTTTTTTATATTACTCAGAGAGTAATAAGTTATAGAACATGAACAAATATAAATTGAAAATGAACAAATACACAGTAAAATTTATAGTTATTTCCTTTTAATTTGAGTTGACCGGGTAAACTTTTAGTTGGTAGAGTATTTCATTATGATAAAGAAAATTACATACAAAATCACACACTTCTCAAACTCACCATATTTTCTCACCTCTCTAATCTCTATGATTTAAAATTATTATCGGTTTACGTGTGTTTTTTATGAGAGAAAATACTGTAGCGAATCACGAACCATGATCCGAATTATGAGACGGATTCTTACTCCAAACGCACCCTAAACAACTCTAAAATTGATGTCAAAATTAGGAAAATAATCAAGCTTCACCCACTAATATAAAAAAGCGATGTAAGTACATAACTATGCATTGTGGGTATGGATTTTTCACCTGCTGCTGTGGATCTGAGTAATATAATTATTTCCCTATATGTTACAATAGCCCCTAAATAATGTACCCATATTTTCTGATTTCTCTATCTTTTTATCTTAATTTGTATGCTTTGGACTGTGAGCCACACCAAGGTTTCCTAGGGTGTATGGTTTTTTCACCCTTTATACAAGCCATGGTATGAATTTAATTAACTTCCACTCTCATTATTCCTACGTGCACATTTATAGTTGCGCAGACCGGGCAGTTGAACAAGCAAACATTAAAGATATGCAACTGTTTTTGCAAGTTGTACTCCACTGGATTTGGATTTGGCAATTACCTCCACTTTTCCCTTTTTTTTCTTTTTTTTTTTTCTCTTCTTTTGGTCTTTCTCCACCGGTATTTCCACAAGTCCTAAACCTTCAACTACTTAACCATTCTCATCATGTGATAACTATATAAGCACAACATTTATAGCGAATGAGTAAAAAAAATATTTAGGGCACGTTTAGTTCGCTGATTCGAGTTGAGATGTGACTTTATGCGATAGTTTTTTACTGTAGCAAAAAAAAAAAAAATAGATGTGATTGTTTCTGAGAATTTTTTACTATAGTAAAACTCGAATTCTAAACTCGAATCAGTGAAATGAACGGAGCCTTAGCCGTTCATCTACATGGGTCTTGCAAGTATATTTCTAGTCGTACATCAAAAAAAAAAAAAAAACTGTAGTAACATTAATTTACTGATCAATAATTTAAGACCATCGGCGGAGAATTTTCTGGTAGGATATGAAAAAAATTTTCACTGATACAACATCGTCAATGACGGATTTACTTGAGGACAACGACTATGAACCGCTTGAGCTCCAAATAAGGCCCGTATAGTTTTTATGGTTCGTCCTCACTGGCTTGTTTTTTTTTTTTTTTCCCTTGATTTTGCCCTCATTTACAATTAAGATTTTTTCCCTTTTTAATACCATAACCATCATTTTGATTCCTTTTCCGTTCTTAACTTCTCTATTCACTTTTTTTTCCCTAATGATATCTAATCAAATTTGCTTGTCTCTAATGAGTTATAAGTGTGAATTTACAGACACTTTCTAAAAAATCATGGGCTAAAAACTCATTTGAATCATATAATAACGAAGCATATATAATGACATGCAAAGTTTTCAAATATTAGAGATATATTTATGCAGTAATTATAATATGTTGATCAACGCGAAACAGAAAAGATAAACTTATTAGTCATTCAAAGTTATTGTCTTTGTTATGAATAAATTAAGTTTTTAATGTGGATGTTCACATTCCAAACATCCCTATGAAATAAATTATCTCCACTTTAATTATTATTTGTGTTTAGTATTTTTCAAAATCTTCATAGCCTCATATTTAGCACTCCATTTGTAGTATTTTATTGTTGTAACTCACGACTCTTAACCTCTCATACCTTTTGATTTTGGACTAATATATATATATATATATATATATATATATATATCCATTGAGAGCTCGTATTTGTAGATAACAAGATGATGCATTGTAAGAAAGTCTTTTCACTTTTTCACTATTTCTTTTGAGTCTGAATGTCTGATCTCTAAAACACTTTCAATTTAGTTTTCTTTTTCATGGGTGTCTTTAAAAATAAAATTAAAGATCCGCCATTTAATATACATATATTTACATCACAATTATATCACGTTAAAATAGTATGACAAATTAACCGAAAATTAATTTTATAGTTAAAAACTCTCTTACCCTACCAAAAAAAATTCACCTATAATTTACAAGCATTCAATTCCTGACCAACAATCAATGTGTAGATCTCGGGACAAAGGCCCACTATTGATCAAAGTGAAAGATAGAAACAGATATCTTATAATCCGTCTCATAATCCGTAACGACTTTCGTACACACCCACCTCTGCAAAATTTATGGTATAACCCTTCTCAAACAAGAGCCTTCAATTAATAATCTCAACTGTAAATTCATCCCATCTTCCAATTTTTATACCCCTCCTCTCTCTCAGTCCTCACTACTTACTTCTTCATAATCATCTCTCTCTCTCTCTCTCTCTCCTCTTCTCTTCCCATGGCTTCCCTCTCGTCCTACTACACCCTCCTAGCCTTACTAATCCCCATCCTGGTCTTCCTCCTCACCCGAAAGCCAAAATCGAAGCGGCTCAACCTCCCGCCGGGCCCGCCGGGGTGGCCCGTTGTCGGAAACCTCTTCCAAGTGGTCCGGTCGGGCAAACCCTTCTTCGAGTACGTCAGAGAACTCCGAGACACTTACGGCCCCATCTTCACTCTCAAGATGGGGACACGCACCCTCATCATTCTCTCCGATACCAAGCTCGTCCACGAGGCCCTCGTCGAGAAGGGCGCGATCTTCGCCTCCCGCCCGAGGGAGAATCCGACCCGGAACATCTTCAGCTGCAACAAATTCACAGTAAACTCCGCCGTCTACGGCCCGGTGTGGCGGTCCCTGAGGCGGAACATGGTCCAGAACATGCTCAGCTCGAGCCGGCTCAAGGAGTTCCGAGGAGTGAGAGAGAGGGCAATGGACAGGTTCATCGACAAGCTTTTGTCCGAGGCCAAGGCCAATGACGGCGTCGTTTGGGTGCTGAAGAACGCGAGATTTGCGGTCTTCGACATCCTCGTCAAGATGTCTTTCGGGATCGAGATGGACGAGGAGACGGTCGAGAAGATGGACCAAGTAATGAAAAAGGTTCTGATCACACTCGACCCGAGGATCGACGACTTTTTGCCGATCCTTGGGCCTTTCTTCGCGAAACAATGGAAGAAGGCATTGGAAGTGAGGAAAGAACAAACAGATTTCATTTACCCTTTTATTCAACAACGTAAAAGGGCGTTGGAGAATCCCGGTTCCGACAAGGCGGCGACGTCGTTTTCGTACCTCGACACGCTTTTCGACCTGAAAATCGAAGGCCGGAGCTCGGTTCCGACGAAAGACGAGCTTGTTACTCTCTGCTCGGAGTTTCTCAACGGCGGTACGGACACCACCGGCACCGCCGTCGAGTGGGGGATCGCTCAGCTGATCGCGAACCCCGAGGTTCAGAGGAAGCTCTACGAGGAGATCCAAAACGTCGTCGGATCGTCCGACCGGAAGGTTGACGAGAAGGACGTGGAGAAAATGCCTTACTTGGAGGCTGTCGTGAAAGAGCTTTTACGAAAACACCCTCCGACGCCGTTTTCCCTTACGCATGCAGTCACCGAAACGACGAAGTTGGCGGGGTACGACATACCAACTGATGCGAACGTGGATATATTTTTGTCCGGGATTTCGGATGACCCAAATGTGTGGTCCGATCCGGAAAGGTTTGACCCGAACCGGTTTTTAGGTGGGGAGCAAGGGGGTGGAAACGACATGACGATGTTGCCGTTCGGTGTGGGGAGGAGGATTTGCCCTGGACTGACTATGGCCACGGTGCACATTCACCTTATGCTGGCTAGGATGGTGCAGGAGTTTGAGTGGTGCGCTTACCCGCCGGGCAGCGAGATGGATTTCTCCGGCAAGACGGAGTTCACGGTGGTGATGAAGAACACGCTTAGAGCCGTGATCAATCGCAGGGGTTGATTAATTAGTTAATCGGTTTGTCTAGTTAAGTTTATGATGGGTTTTTCTTGGTTAATGATACAAGTATAGAGAAGGGTACAATGTGATTATTCATGATTATGCGTGGTGTACGTGTATATCCCTACTAGCTCTACAATTTTGTGGGGTTTTGTTTTTGATTTTTTATTGCTCTTTTTTTTTGGGTTAAGATTTTTGCGTTATGAATTTGTTTTGTTGGTCATTTTTCATTTTTTTGTTGTTTCGTTTTGTTTTGTTTTTTTGGTTTTGGTATTCTTTTCATCAATATGCTTACTTGGAGGATAAATTAAAGATCAATGGATATATCTTTGGATAATGTTGAGGATTTCTAATCGGATCTAAATCCGTTGTTTAATTTTTAGTGTTTTAATTGATATCTAACCAATTAAATTATACCACGTCATTTCATAATAAACACAAAAAAATAAATTAAAAAGTAATTTAAATTTTTTACATAACGTGACATAATTTAATTGATTAGATATCAATTAAACATTAAAATTGGTCAATAGATTTGAGTCCTTTCTAATCTCCTACCATTTAATGTGATAGTTTTCTATTTCAACTCTAATACAAATAATAGTGTACTAAATTCGTAAGAGTGCAATATTAAATACTACTAGCTAGCTAGGCTAGGCGCCGACTGACTCTGTTGAAAGAATGTTAAAACATTAGAGAATTTTTTTGTAAGACGAAGCTTTGGATTTATTTAGTAGGGTACATCATATAAAGAACAGTTTAAACTTCAAACTACCAAGTACCAACAACTTTTATTAAATGCTGTTAATTTTATATTTAATAATTATGATCCTGACGCGTTTACCCCCTAATAATAATCATGAAACATCAAGTGGTATAGATTTTGACTTTTCGCACACATACTGACATACATTGCATACCAAGTATCAACAATTATTTTTTTCACTGATTCGAGTTTAGAATTCGAATTTTATTATAATAAAATTTATTTAAAAATAGTCATATTTAATTTTTTTATTACAGTAAAAAATTCTCACATAACATTACATCCCAACTCAAATTAAAAACTCAAATTAACGAACTAAAAGGCTATATAAATATATACGTGATAGGATAATAATAGAATATATTTATATCATATACATATATATGAGTTTTTTTAAAAAAATATATGAGTTTTTAATTGTTATATTTTCATGATAATTATTAATTAAATATAAAAATTTAATAATATAGCGTGATAAATTTAATTTTCATAATTTTTTTTTAAACAAGAGGTTCCAGATGATTTCTCTATCAAACTTTTTTTTTTTGAGATCTTTTTCGATAGTTAATATACCACTAGGTTAGATTTTTTATTCGTTAAATCTGTATAAAATCATGAAAAACTTAAAAAATATACAAATTCAACAGTTAAAAAAACTTAACCTATTAGTACACTAAATATATAAAAAAATCTTTCGAGTCATCTCCTGATTAATGCTCAATAGACAAGAGTTTTTTTTTTTTTGAAATGACACTAGTCTTTTCGGCGTGTTCATTTAAGAGAAAAAAGAGCTTAGTTGGGGCTGCATTTGACTTCCCATGTGACATTCATAAATTTTAAGCAATCTAAATTTCACCACTTCTCAACCTCATGCTATTTTTTTTTTTTTGGGTGGAAATGCGTGATACTTTTCTATTTGCAAGTCCCTCTCTCTTTGATGAGCAAAAAAAAAAAAAAAAAGTCCTTTTCTCTTTAGGACCTTCTCCAGTCAACATATCGGTAAACCAGATTTTTTATTCGTTAAATTTGCATATTTTTTATCCGTTATATCTGCATAAAATCACTTAAAAATAAATAAAATATGTAGATCCAAATGTTAAAAAAATTTGATCTACCGATACTCCAGACGTACCAGAGGATCTTCTTTTTTCTTCTTATTTTGGTTTTTTTTCCCCTTTTCTTCATTTACCACAATTGAGTTCCCTTTCAATAAAATAAGAGAATTTAGTGTATGAAAAAAGGGTTTAGGTAAAGTCTCCAATTCGGTACTAGATTAGTGCGACACATGTATATTTTTTTATAAAAAATATGTATATTTCCTCTTAAAACATGTATAGTGTTTAGACAAATTATATGTGTCTCTCCACATTATACATATTTTAAGAGAAAATATATATATTTTTAAGAAGAAATATACATATTTTTAAAAAAAATATACATATTTTTAAAAGAAATATACATGTACCGTTCTAATCTGGTGCCGGATTGGAGACAATTCTAAAGATTTTATCATTATTGCATAGTTTAAAAATATTTATTTACCGCAGGAAAATAACCAAAAATACTATCATTTTATTTCTGACACTGTTATCTGTAAGTTATTTTTTTATGATCTATAAATTATTTATCTCAAATTATATTTCGTACTATGCAGAATTTTTTTTCCTCAACAAAAACCTATAAATCACAGCCTGCTGTGTATAGCACCACTAACATATTCAACAATAATATTTCTTTTTCAATAGTTTTTTTCTCAAACAAGAAAATACGCGCAAAAAGAAAATAACGATAACAACAACAGCACAGAAACTCTGTCGCACCACTGCCGGCCACAACGCGCCGACGTCTCCGGTCGTCACCGCCTACATCAAGCAGCTCGCCATTGCTCACAACCTCAGTTTTCGCCACCAAACTCCATCCACAGAGCGGAGACAAACCAAATCTCGTCTTCCTCCGTCGCACATCTTCAGTCACGATCTCGGCTGAAATCGCTGAATCTCGCAGCCAAACAACCGCGACAAACCGTCCCTCCGCCGTCTACAAGAGTATGTCTTCTTCGTTGCAGCTGTCATGAGGAAAGCTCATCGTTGTCGACTTCGTCCTCGATCGTTTTGTCAACGTCGTCTGAGTTCGCCAAGCCATGGATCTACACCGAAGCTGCGACGGATCTCTTTTTCTCTCTACAGATCTCCGCCGCCAACGATAGCAACATCTTTCCGTTGGCCATAACCGGAACTTCCGCCATGACTAGATCTTGTTGTCCAGATCTGTGATCTTTGAAGACACATATTAGAGAGAGAGAGGGAGAGAAAAAAAAGGAAAAAAAAAGATAAATTATACTGCGGTTTTTTTTAAACACCTATTTTCATAAATAATTAAACTTTTTTTTTATTTTACAAAAAAAGCCATTTTGTTTACGTGAGTCAATTAGCGATTAATCTATAAACCCTAATTAATCAGTAATTGACCCATAATCAATCATAATTAATAAATTTATTATTAATTTATCATGATTTATCATTAATAAACATGTAATTTATTAATTAAAATTGATTAATTATTAATTAATTATTAACTAATGTTAATTAATAATAAAAAATAATCAAGTTAATCACTGATAAACTATAGTCAATCATAGTTGACCGCATAATCAATTAGTGATTGACCGCTGAGTCAATTAATAATTAATCACTAAATTAATGAAAACTTTCATTTTTATAATTTTGTAAAATTTCGATCATTTATAAAAACATCTTTTAAAAAAGTTTATTTGTGCTGAAATCCAAAAAAAAAAAAAAAGTGGCATCAGAATTTATCAATGGCAAAAATAATAGGATTGGTAAAGAGAGTGGTTAAATTTGAAATTTTTTCTAATATAAATGTAATTGTTATGTAATCTAACACTTCAAAATTACTACACAACTTTTCCTCTTAAAATAATTACTACACAATTTCCCAATAAAAATATAAAAAAAGCATAAATGATAATAAATTTATATTGGACATATATCATCCATAAGTCATATATAGTAATGAGAGGCACATGAGAATTCGCAAGACAACCAGGACAAAACCTTCACCTGTCCCAACCGTTTCTGAACCTTCCATAGCTGTCGACAGCAGTGAAATTATGAGCCTGGTTGGTTTGAATTAAGGATGGTGTTTATTGGATTGGTTTATGGTTGTTCTTTTTTTCTTCTTTTTTTTTTAAACGTTTATATCATTACTCCTTATTCCTTTCCTGTAACGATAAAAACAAACAATAATAATAAAATTGCTAAATGGTACAATAATCACTGTTTATTAAAAATTAACACATTCTTTCTTGTTCTAACAACAAAACAAAAAAAAAACAAAAAAAACAAAAACACACACACACCTGTCACCTCTCTTATGTAGCAAGAACATATATATCAGCTATATATATTAAGATAAAAAAAAATATCAACTATATATATCAACAATACATGAGTGAGGACCTCTTTTTTCCTCACTGAAAAAGATAAGTGGTGTCCTCACATTCACATGAGCTTAGTGGACGTTAGTTTATTAATTCATATTAAAAGTTTAAGTTATTAAGAAATAAGCTAACACAATAATAGTTTTATACTTTAATATTCTCTCTCACGTGTGAAGTAAGACAATAAGTAATTGTGTGGGTAAATTAATTGGAAAGCCCAACATGTAAATATTTGATAATGAGCCTAAAATATATTAAAGATCTAACACGTGATAACAATTTAAATGAGGATAAAAAGTGCAATTATAAGAGTTTGAACTTAAAACTTCCCACTTTAATATTATGTTAGTTTACCAATCTATCCCAAAAATTTATGCTATTAAGAGGTGGACCAACAATAGTTTTATACTTTAACAGTGGCATTATGGAAATTTATTGAGACTATAGTTGAAAAAAAGAAAATTTTCAGATACTTTCATCAAATACCATCCAGTGCTTGCAAAGCCATCTCAACTCAAGGCATATTCGACAAGTTGAAAAGAAGTATAATTCTAACCTCAATAAGAATAATGGAAATTAATCCACACGTGTCAAGTTAGGGAGCCCCGATAAATCATTATTTTTTGTCACCATGCCACCATCACTTGTGGTGTGTGAGAGGTCAAATGTTCAAATCCGGGTGTTGCCTAATCAACAAAAGAATCAAAATATTTTATTTTAATTTTGCTGATATAACTTGTTAAATTTTTTTCCAGCAGAAGCAAGTAGAGGAAAAGGACTCTGGATACTTGCTTTTTAAGTATCTGGGGGGTTCTATTCTACTCTATAAAATATTGTAAATACTTTTGTTAGGGTTTAGGAAAAGATTATAGTCGTAAAAAAGAACTGGTAAATTTTGATATGATAGCCTTTCCACTACTAATGTAGTGTGATTGAGTCTTGAATTAGATTGGATAGCCGGACGGAGAATCAAATGAAATTTTTAGTTACGGAAAGAGTAGAAGAAGATCCCGTTCACTTCGTTGATTCGAGTTTAGAATTCGAGTTTTTCTACAGTAAAAAGCTCTCACAAACAATCACATCTAACTTTTTTACTACAGTAAAAAGCTCTCACATAAAATCACATCTCAACTCGAATTCTAAACTCGAATCAGCGAAGTGAACGGACCCTAGTGTACATAATCACGAAATACTATAGACTTTCCTACTAAAAATCAATTCCTAGCTATATTTGGTACTTTTGTGTATCACATTTATTGTAACTCTATCCTACCATTTAATAATGCGGGACTGAGCTTGGGAGAAAGCTTTAATTGGTGCTGAAGCTTTGCTGGTGCATCCATTACAAAAGGAAAAAAAAAGAAAAAAAACTGGAGGCTAGTAGATCAAGAATTCTTCATACAAGTATAGGATCTATCTTAAGCAAGCAGAACTAGTTTTCTATTAAATATTAATTTGAATTTTAAACTAAGTTTTGAATTAAATTTTAAGGTAAATTAAATGACCTTTCATTTTCCATCATCATAGGTAGGAATAGCTAAGATAGTGCTTTAATGTGTTACATAATAACTACAAAATAAAATAAAAAATTATGGGCTTGATTAATTAATCAAGTTGTTGGCTATTCATTGCAATTAATCAATAATGAACGCTAAAATAAAAAAGAAAACTAAAAATAACAAGAACACCAAAATCGGTTATTTTGTTATATGGCCAAAACTTTTTACAAAGAGTGAGTACGTAGGCCAACGGTGTTAAGCCAGTAAGTTGTCGTTTAGTTAAGAGTGAGTTATTGTGTTGGTTTCTTCACCGTTGGAGGTTATGAAAAGTCTCTTTCTATAATAAAGCGTTGGACAATTAGCTGAAATTCAGCGGCACCGTTAAAACATCAATTATATGTATTAAATACGTAAAATACAGCTAACAAAGATATACGATCCCAAAATGTACATACCAAGCATGGCAATGAAGTGTTCAAGTACTAGTTTAAGATGATGATCATAAATACACAGCAAAAATGGTTTTGCTGATCAAAGTGAATACAGTTCTATGTCGTCGTCAAATTATCTGTCACATAGCGGGTAATCTGTCACTCAATCTTAGTCATTGAGTCCTCAATTTTATGAGGATTAATTACAAAACTCCTCCCTAAATTTGTAAAAGAACAATTTACTTTAAAATGAAAATTAAACATATGTATAATTAACTAACATTTAAAAAAAAATGTTATTTACTTTAAACATAAATATAAAATATGCTATATTGTGCGTTTTCCCTTTTGAAATAATAAGTATATCTCGAGATATAGCTCGTTGTTAACTGCCAACTAAGGCTCCGTTTAGTTAGAGGGATGAGGAGTAAAAAGGATGAAGAAAATTATAATAATTCTTTATGTTGTTTGGTAAGATGGAGAGAGAGTTGAAAAGATACATAACAATTCTTTGTTAAATTACTATATTATCCATTTAAACTTTTGGTTAATAATTTAATCAAAGGGTAAAATAGTCTTTTAAGGTTAAAAATGGATGGATTGCTTGAATCCTTCCATCAATGGAAGGGTCCAATTTGGTTGGTTATAACGGAGAGCACATCCCTCCACCTATCCTCTCCCTCCAACTCTCCCTCTAACCAACAAGAGATTGGACCTCTCCTTCCATCCCTCTCCCTCCTACCAAACATACTCTAACTCTCTTGCTTGTCTTGACTTTTTTTTTATTTATATTAAAGTTGGTTTTGACTTGTTAATGGATCCACTTATCAATTCTTTAATTTTGTACGTTACAGACAGCCTTCTAATTAAGCAAATAAATTATATCCAAGAGTTATATGTTATTATATAAGCACGTAAGCTTCTCATCTGATTGAGTGATTTAAATCTCCTGATAACGCCTCTTTGGGAGAAAAAAAAAAGTGTCATACCTATTTTAGTACAAGTTTATTAAGAGGGGAAAAAAAAAAAACAATTACACATATACATCTATGTATAAAGCAAGTATACGTATACGAATTAAACAATATGTATAAAGCATGTATGTGTATATGTATACGTATATTTATCGTCTGCGTCCCATAGGCCTTATATATTGAGAACTAGTTTCAAATTATGTATTGTTCATTCACTCTATGATATAATTAAGGTCTAGATGGAACTGAGCAGATAACTGAATATCCTTGCGCTGGCAAAAACATATAATTTAAGGCCACTTAGTTGTTCAACTAGGTGAAGTCTAGCCTTGCTTGGTTGGTAGAAGAGAAAGCAAGAGGAGGAAATTTGAGGTTATTTGAAATTTGATATCTCTCACACAATTTATTCCTTCCTTTATATATATATATATAT
>NW_010367100.1:152206-159904 GCF_000414095.1 Morus notabilis | reverse complement strand
ATATATATATATATATATATACCAAACAACTTTGACTCCACAGACCTTTTACTAAATCCCATCAACCCACTTCCACCTTCCACTCTTCTCTTCTACAATACAAGCTCTTAGCCCATGTTTGGTAGAGTGTAAAAGGGGGAGAAAACAAATTAAAGGGGCTTTGGAGAAGAAGGAATTTATGGCTTGTTTAGTTTGATGATTCAAATTTTTAATTTGAGTTGAGATGTGACTTTATGTAAGAGCTTTTTACTATACCAAAAAAGTTTAATGTGACTGTTTATAAGAACTTTTTTACTGTAACAAAACTCAAATCGGTGAAATGAACAGGACCTTAATTAACGCCATTTTATGAAGGTTTTGAGAAGAGCTGATGTGTAAATTTTTATTGAGGTGTTAAAATTTTGGTGGGGAACAATTAAGGGGACAGCTATCTACGAACAAGAAATCTGCTAAATATTTCGCCCCATTTTGAATCATTATGTGATGTTTTAAACCATCCAAATCAAACTTGTTCCCAACCACGCTTTTTATATTTTATAGTTCAAAACAAAAACGCCCAAACCAACACATTTCGAGCCAGCTGAATTTGTATATTGCTATCTCATCTTTCCACTCCCAGCATAAAGAAAATAGAAGAGAACCAGGGGCAGAGAAGGCTTGCACAATTGTGAGAAAGCGAGAACTAATTCTAGTTGTACCACTGATCTAACAAAACTGCCAATACAAGCAACAGTCAAATGGAAAGAAGAATTTACTCTCAAGGAGGGGAAGAAAGAAAGAAAAATTACTTTTGAAATATGTACAGCGAGCAACAAACAGCTTCCTGGGAAACAGTTGTATTGGAATTCACATTCAAACTTCTGTTGCCATGTCCCATTTGAATCCTTCACCAACTGGAAGCCTTGTTGCATTTTTAGATGCCAAGAAATCATCTGAATTTAGGGGTTTGATGGGCTTTCTACATGCTTGTTTTCCAAGTCTTTAGGGCTCAAATTGGCCTCAGCAATGGAGGAGACATTTTCCCCAGCTTCTGCAGCACCACTCTTGGTTGTTATATGATCTTGTTCAACAGAGTTTACCCCCTGGTTTGCGTGGCTTCTCGGTTCGTGATTAGTCAAGATATACTGACAAGAATTTGAATCAAGGGATTCTGGCCCATAACGAGATCGAATAGCTGAACTGAACAAGGGCTGCATCAAGCGTTTTCTATCAGGACATTCCCGCAGTGACATTCGACAAATAGGGCAAGTGGAATGCTGCTGCAGCCATATGTCTATGCATGTCACGTGGAAGGAGTGCCCACAATAGGGAAGGATCCGCAACACATCATCATCACGGTATTCCTCAAGGCAAGCAGTGCATCTGCAGCGTGTAAGAGAATCGCAATTCATTAGCTGGGAAATCAGAAAATTTGTTTTCTTTTTCTTTTTTGAGGGAATGAAAAAACAGAAAACACAAACTACTCTGGTTCTTATTTCTTCTTTTCTCTCAGACACACAAAAAACACACATAAAGTGGGGAAAATGTAAAATGTTCTGCAACAACTGAGAATCCAAAATATTTTCTTCATTTGGATAGAACTTATTGCACTTTTATTTCATAGAGTAGAGTCAAAGCAGAACAGTGAAATTAAATGCAAAAAATGTCTTGGCATGAAAGTGTAGAAAACGGCGATGAAACAGTCCTTATTATAAAACCCCATCATCTTCCTTAACAACCCTACGATTTGCATGTCATGGCTAGCTATTAGAAGTTTGGCTTCAAGTGAAACAGTCCACAAAAACAAGAAGGCCTAGTTCTTAAAAGACCCCAAATATTAAAGTATACGGACAAGAAGACGAAATACTAAAAAATAGTTGCAAATGGTCAGGCCCCATCTGGGAATACCCTTTTCCCCCCTCTATTTATGGCTACTGGGGCAATAGAGAATAGTTTATTATCAGCAACATCATAGCAAAAAGTTCGTTATGTGTCCAACTTTAGAGCCTATAACTTGCATAGCTAGTAGTGTCACAAAGACCCCAAAAGGTCTCAAATAAGTTGCAATGGAAGTTTTACCAAGCACATGTGATGCCCATTACACATTTCTAGCACATCCTAGCACTTAGTGATACGAAGGTCCTCGTATCGAAAAGTAAATAGTGAAGTTGCACCACTTACGGTTCACGGTGACTGTACAACCATGATAAATCCTAAATAACTATAGGATCACCTTTTGTACTATTCTCTCATCGACAGTTTTCCCCTTTCTCATGGTTATTTGTATGTATGCATGTATAAAGTATAATATATACAAATACATATATGTCCCAATTTCACCTCCCTCCTCTCTTCATATCGCTGAACATTAATAAAAAGTTCCTCCGTGTTAAATTGATATGTGACAACCTATTCTGTGTTTTCAAAAATGCAAAGATTGTCCTCGTGCTTCTCTATTAATACAAAGTCCACCCCTGATGCTAGATTTGATCAAAATAGCTACATAAAAAAGCATTTTTACCTGCTTGCATAAAAGAATGGTTTGTTTTATCTTACAGTGAGCAACTTTGATTGATATCAAATGCCAAAAGAATCGCAGACCAAAGTTGTTGCCTCAGGAGTTTCTCATAGAAAACTATGTTTATTCCTCTATTTTTTTGTGTTTTTATAAATGAAGGCAATAAGATCTTTTAGCACAACTATTTTGACCAAGTAAAGTTTTTGTCTCTACCCCTAAAATATCAAATAACAAACTTCTATTTACTCGAATCAAATTCCCCATCATAACAACTAAACAATCAAAAAAGTAATCAAACAATAGCAGATTGTTTGGGATAATCTAGTACCATCATTCCAAAAGAGCAAAATTATCTCCACAAGGGGGAAAAAAAAGTTCTTGCATAGTAAAGAGAAGAAAAGTGGGAAGAAGAAAGAACATACTGGGCATCTTCTGAAGATGAGAAAAATGCATCACTATACTTCTTAGTCGGAAAGCTGGCTATAACTACAGGCTCAAGTCCATGCAATCCTCGTTCCAGCTGTACCAATGGAAATTCAAAACCAGATAAGCTCAAATGAAGATTATGCCAAGCTATAAAAGGAAAGACAGGTTTTTGTATTGGATATAGATAACCAGATAATGGGAAAATATTGACAAACTTGTTTACAAGATATAGAGCAGATAATACAATATTTACAATATAAAATCCCAAAAGACTATTTTTAGAGTTTCTATTATGAAAATAATAGACGCAGAAATTGACTATCACTGGAGACACATTGACCACGGAAAACAGACACAGAGAAATACATTCAATAACATAGAAAATTATATATAAAAAAAAACTAAATCAAAAGTTGGCAGATCTAAGTGGCAGTAAAATTGGTAGTTGAAAGAAAAAAAAAAAAAAAGACATCAAACATGCCTTTGATCTAGAGAAACGAAAAGCCCATCAATAAAAAATGAGTGAAAAAAATTTATCAAAATTCAAACCAGCAATAGTCTGAATATCTTAGATCATTATATGATAAATGCCCAGATGCAATTCATCTAAATTATGTCAAATAACGCATTTTTACCAAATGGGCAAATCAGAATTTCCTAAACAAAATCAAAATAAAATGAAAAAAAAAGAAAAGCTTACAATACTGAGATCGGATCTGGAAGCAATGAGGAAGGATCTTCTAGAAGCATTGAGGTGAATCCTCGCACAGACGAGTCTCGTACAGACGAAGACGATGAACAAAGTGCTCACTGCGAATCCTATCACTGTCATCACCAGATTTATCCCCGAAGAAATCATCTTCTCTCTTCCCAACTAAAAAAAAAAAAAAACCCAGATACCAAAAACCCAAAAATAAAAAATCTGAATTAAGCAGCTCTCATTTCATACATCATGTTTTCACTGCATTGAATTTCGCAACCCCAAGAGAGGATTTTTTTTTTTTTTTTGTGGCTTTGGATTTCTGCCACTTGTCACGGACGAATCACAAGAGTTTTTTCTTCTTTTTTTCTTCTCTCTTTTTTCCGTGATTCCAAACAACAATAATCAGTAACACATTTATTGATCTTATTATTATTATTATCTTTTTTTTTTACGTGTCTGCCTGTGGAGGAGAAGATGAATACGAAGAAGAGGAGTGTTTTGGTGTTAAAATGGAGGAGAGGAAAACGGAAGCCATGGAAGTAAACTGTAGAGACTATGGAGAGAGACCAGAAAAGAGGAAAAGAAAAGAGAAAAAGGAAGAAAAGAGAAAAAAAGATTCGGCGAGATGGTGGAGTGGAGGGTCTAATCGGGCAGATTTTTAGATCTAAAACTAAAATAGAACTCCTTGTGGAATATCTAAAATAAAACTAATATGAGGACCAAAACTTAACCTCTCTCCCTTCAAGAAAAAAAATAAATAAATAAACACACACAAGGTTTCTTGACTACTGACTACACAATTTATTCGGAAAAAAAAATGTCTTCACCTATACAATAGATTAAAACGAGCGAGATCCGCGCGTTGCTGCAGAAAACAGTATTATATTATATAATAATTGTATTTAAAATATATTTATATATATACATGTATTATATAACATTATATTACATGGTGGATATAAAATTTGTACAAAGATATTTATGCATACATATATAGCGTTATTATTTAGAATATTTATATATATACAGAATGTACAGGGGAAAAAAAAGAGAAGTTGTAGTCCTTCAGCAATTTTTTTTTTTTTTTTTAGCTGCAAGCATAACAATGAGGGAAGCAGTTGTAAATATAAATGTTAAAAGAAGTAAAGGTGGTTAAAATATATAGTATGAAATAAGTATTATAAAAAATATTTAAAGTACCTTGTTCTTGGACGTTTTGTAGACTGTCTTGTTGTTCTTGATTCAGGACTGAAAGAATGAAATAATCTGTAGATATGTTTTTGAATAAATTGATAATCTTTGTTGTGTTGAATGTGATTTACCTTGTGCTAGGTTTTTTTGGTGTTGGAGTGTGTGGATCAAATGTGGCTGGTGGTGATAGCTGGGAAGATGGTATAGCTGATGGGCTGAAAGATGTGGGAATTTTTAAAGGTGTTATTAATATAATATAAATATTATATATGTATAGTTGCTGGAAAATTTTAAAGATAATATTTACCTATGTGGTTCTTTTGTTCTTGCAGTTAATAGTTTTGGTGGCGATGATGGAACATTGATGTCTTCAAATATTTTGGAAATTAATGTACTCATTTGGGTGCCTCGTTGTTCGAAAAAGATCTGGAAGATTTTGGATTGTCCTCGGATCTGATCGATGGCTAGTGGTATTATAAATGGATTAGTAAAGCCCTCGTCAATTGTTAGTACAGAACAGGGTTTTTTTATTAATGCCTGAGCGGTTCTGCCAAAAGCGATGACCTCTATGTTTTCAGTATGATCTTCAATTTGAATTGTTAATCTGTACCTGTAATATATATACATATATATGTATATTTTTTGTAATGTCTTTTATTTTTTTATTAAATCAAATGAATATATGTAATAAATGAAAAGGGTATGGTAATAAATATATTTACCATGGAGAGGGTGTTGACTTTATATGGCCATGACTGTCGCACCACCAACCTATTCTTGCTTGTTTTAATTGTCGGTAACATCTGGGGCAAGAATTGTAGAACCTCCTTGAGACGTCGAGAAGTTTACTATTGTTGCTCTTACAGTGAATTTTTCACCCTGTATAAAAGAGATAATAATTTTGTTTAAAATTCTTTACTAAGTATAGTTAAAAAAATGATAGGAAAGTTAATAGTACTAACCAGATAATTTTGTGCATCCAATGTTTTGAGCTCCTCTATTGTTATTCTATTTGTCGATATTTGCTCTTCAACTATTTGGATAGGTGTTTTTGGAGGTGGTAGGAACTCAATTTGTTGATTTTGGTGGGAAAATCTGTACGTATAAAAATATGAATAAGGCCAGGAAGGTATAAATAAAATGTATTATTATTTAATATGATAAATTTATTAGCATATATTTTCTATACATGTTTGTTTACCTTGTCTTTAATGTCGTTGTTTCTGGGATATCCGGATCAATATAGAAGATCGTTGCTGATGTACTCGAAACATATGAGTTACCTTGAAATATAGTAGAGTAGATAATAAATGTATGCTATTTTATTGTATATGTGTATATAAAGAAGTTTAGATAAAATATTGTCGAAAATACCTAGATACTGCTTTGTCAGCATTGATGAGAAAACGGCGCCAATTGGTGCCTTTAATGCTTTAAGGACATTTTCATCAAACTGATCGGCTTTATGTTCCCATAGGCTTACCTGCAGATGTTCATTTCTGTAGGCAAAAAGTGGTTTATAAGAATGAGTAATAAAAGTGAACGATAAAAGTGAGGAATAATTGTATTCATGTTAAATAGTTGTAATGAATAGTAAATTTGAGGGAAAAGAGTATGAAATTATTATACCTGATGTTTTGTATTGTTATGGATCGCCGTGTTGTTGGTCTAGTGCTAACATGTGTATGCTCGAGTGCCTGGACACTTTTTAATAGTCCAATAACATCTAGTATTATATTTAAATAGGAAAATTTTGTAAATAAATATTGAAGGAAATTTTATAGTAATAATAAAATAAGTTAAGTAGGATAGTACCTGTTAATATCTCAGTATTGTTTATTCTCTGATACAACTGGTCGAATTCTATGAAGTAGAATTTGTGAAATGTGATGTGTGGTGCATCTTCCACAATTGAAGTAAAGGATGTTGCTCGTGCAAATTGAATCATAGCACTATGTGGAATAACTTTGTATGTTGATTTATTTTCAGTAACATAAAAGTTGCAAATATTGTATATATTGCCTTGCACAATTTTTTGGGAAATATAGTCCGAATCTCCTGCTCGAATTGTTCCCTGTATTGCCTCATGCTGTAAATAAATAATAAGAGTAGAAATTTATTCAATATTAATAAATATTATATAGAATAATATGTAATATAACATTTTAAATTTTTAGTACCTCTTCATCAACCAGGATACAGTCAAGGCTAATCAGGCGTCCTGAGACAAAATCGTTGTTTGTCCATATTCTGCATACTCGTGCTTGTATTGTTTCATAGACTTCATTTGGTTTTAGTGCACGAATAGGTGTTGTCATATTTTCTTAGTCCTGAAAAAAGTAAATAAGATGTTATTATAATGACAAATATTCTATTTGAATTTATTGTTAAAAATGTTATATTAAAAAATTTTAATGTTGTGAAGAATATAAGGTGGTATATATTTTGTATATATTTATTTATGTGATGTTGTGTAAGATTTCTTTGTAGACAATATTTTTTATATAATTAGGATAGTTGTTGTTTGAATCATTGAGTAATATATATAAGCCTTTTGGATTTGTCACTCTAGATAAAGCAACATATAATTGACCATGGCTAAATATTTGATTTTCTAAAAATAGTCCAACTTTATTCAAAGATTGTCCCTGGCTTTTATTTATTGTCATTGCATAACATATTTTGATAGGGAATTGGCGTCTTTTCAAAGTAAATGGCCATTTAGATTCATGTACAGTCATTTCTATTCTTGGAATATAAACTTTATCAGAAATATTATTTGAAGTGATGATCTGTCCCTCTATTATTTTATTTGTTAATTGTGTTATGATAAGTCTAGTTCCATTGCATAGTCCAGCAGATTGATTTAGATTTCTCAGAA
>NW_010367100.1:151062-151612 GCF_000414095.1 Morus notabilis | reverse complement strand
GTATAAGGACAAGCACAATCAAGCCTTCTCAATGGTGGACATTACTCTTTTGCAGCAATTTGGTTTTGGAAAGAGGGCTGCAGCAATTTCTGGAGGAGAAGAGGTTGTTTGAGCAATGATTCAAGGTAGGGGTTTTCTTCTTCTCCTTCAATTTTCGGATTTAAAATTTGGTGGTTTATTGTCTAGTTTTGTTTATTGATCAAAGGGAATTGTGGAGCATCTCTTGAAGTTATGAATTTTCTTTGATTTGGTATAATTCCTGAATTTTGAGGATTGAACTTCAAGAATTAAGTTTCCTTGAGGATAAAGGGCTTTGAACTTAGTTTATGGAGAAGTGTGTTGAATTACTTGAGGAATTTTGTTTATCACCCCTGATTTGGTATATCACGTGTATGAGTTAACAAGGGTGGCTATCCTACTTCACCTTGGTCATTTAATTGTTATTTAGCAGAAGGTTCTCTAAGGAGTTGTTTTGTTGTATGTTAGCATTGAAAACAACGGGCAGCCTGGGAAAACAGAGAAACCGAATTTCCCAGAAATCATTCCAACC